>NC_083111.1:71182061-71474561 GCF_949774975.1 Lagenorhynchus albirostris | reverse complement strand
AACCTGGGTCATGGCAGTGAAAGCCCGGAATCCTAACCACTAGGCCACCAGGGAACTCCCCACGGTGACTGATTTAAAAAAAAAAAAATCAGAAAAGGATAGGATTATACCAATGACAAACAACAGGAGTGAAAAAGACAGACAATGTCGATAAGCATACAAAGAATAATTTTGGAAAAACGTAACTTACCTTCTGATGCC
The DNA here is from genome assembly GCF_949774975.1 of Lagenorhynchus albirostris. Lineage (NCBI taxonomy): Eukaryota > Metazoa > Chordata > Mammalia > Artiodactyla > Delphinidae > Lagenorhynchus > Lagenorhynchus albirostris. The sequence continues at coordinate 71,474,360 of NC_083111.1, read as the reverse complement.
TTTTGCCTTGGACTTTACTACCTCTACAACTGTCTCTAATCAATAAGTGTTTGTCGGCTGTGACATTGGCCAACGTTTAGCCATTCCTGAAACACCTTTAAGGTTTTCGCCGTATTCTTGTAACACACGGGCTATTCTTTAATTATTTTAATTTATAGTGACATCCTTGTTTTACATGAAGAAATCTGACACAAAAATTTTTTATATCATACCATAAATGAAAAATCAGTATCACTTGCCATGTATAGATGACAACAGTGAAATATAGGTGCAGTGAAAATGAAATACTATTAAATTCTCTCTTGCTGGCCTGGCACTGAGCATGAAATATGTTCTGTCTTTGTAACAGTCATGCCCTTTGGGAAATACTGATTGGATGGATAGATGGATGGATGGATAAATGAATGAATGGAAACAGACTTTCTGTCTATTCATGAAATAAAGATTTAGTGAGCCTCTCTTCTATGACGGCGCTGAATTGTCTCTGGTATCACAGTGATCACGCAGCAGATGAGGTTTAGGACCTCAAGGCATTTTGGTCCGGCAGTTCTCGTGAAGGAGAGGAACCAGCCTTTACCTGAGAGCAGGTTTTGATGGGGCCAGACCTGGGGTAAGTGGCCAACTTGAAAAGATGTGCGGTGGAAAGGTCGTCAGGGGTCAAGGCTCGCTGCCAGCTGCTGCAGACTCTCCCTCCCTCCCGAGGATCCGGCCTCCCAGATTTTCCTCCCCTCCAGCTCGACCTCAGCGGGGATGGGTAGTGTGAGCTGCTTCCTGCGATGTATTTGGAACCTTCTCTCAGTAATATAACTGTCTGTTCCAAACATCTTTACTTAGCATTTAGCGAGAGCCCGACCTTTTTCCACCCAAGGCCATTACTTCTATCAGTGGCTCTGTGTGTGCTCTTAGCCAGAGTAAATCCCCCCGAGTCAGGGGCAATAGATCATGAGCTCCACCGTTTACAGCCTGTAAATTAAAGGGCGGCTGGCTTCTGAGCCTGGCTGCCTGCTCCTTCGATACACAGTGTCACTTTTTTTTTATCAGGGGATCGCGGGGGCAGGCTGTCTGGTCCCCTTCTGAACCCCCTGAAAGACAGTATTTACCGGCTGTGGAAATACCTTCACCACATGTTTATTTCTTTGAGACGCTCTGCCCCAAACTCATGGGCTGCTTGTTCTTGCCCATGTCCCGAGCTGTCTGGGCATTTGATGGCTTGGGTGGTGTGCTGTCCACATTTCCAAGGCTCCTCAGTGGCAGCAGAACATGCTTTTAAAAAACCCACCACACCCAGAGTGTTTGGGGTTTCATAATGGCAAAGCGTGGCTGTCTTCAGCGCTCTGGAGGTTGCATTCCTCAGACAGGGTGTTCCTCTCTTTGCACGGAGGCCACAGAGCTCCACTGACAGCCGGGACCGTCCCATCCCTGCTCCTCGAGGGACCTGGCGCCACTCTAGGGGCTCCGGGCCTCCCCACGGCCGTCACGTCCCCTTGGAGAACAGACGCACGACTGTGGGATCACAGATCTCAGGATGACCTTGACTTTGTAGGGAGATGGTTCTCAGAGACATCTCGGCCAGGTTCAGATTTCAAAGAATTGTGCTGTCTCTGTATTTGGAACGAAAGCGTTATCATGTAAGCAGTCCTGAGCTGCCTCGGTTGAGCCCAAAGATAGTGCGGTGATCCAGGAGGGGGTGGGGTGAGCACAGGGGGATGAGCCTGTTGCCATCAGGGGACTGCAGACTTGGAGGGTGTGTTAGAGGTCGTCTGGTCCAACACTCTACCGAATGAAAGAATCCCCACCCTGACCTTTGGGACAAATGCTCATCCAGCTGCAGGCTGAAAGGTCGGGCCCTGCCTGGTTCGCAGCCTTGGGACGCATCTTTCGCTGTCAGCTGGAGCTCTCAGGACCCCCGCTGTCCCAAGGCTGGAGAGCTTCTAGAAACCCTGGGTGGGTTGAATGAAACTAAAATTCAGGTTCCCCTTGGGCTGCTCCTCTATGCCCCGTCTTTGCCCGGTTATCTGGTAACTGGGATGAAGCCATCCTGATACCAGCTACCCATCCCTCCTCATTCTCTGTGTCAAAGTCCCCACTTTCATAGTGTAGATACTTCCTAGCCCTGCCTCGCCCTAGGAGGATCGTCTTCCCGGGGCTTGTAGCCTTGTCCCTGAGCCCACGCCTATGACTCAGGTCCTGCTGGCTGAAGACAGACCTCCTCGATGTAGACTTGTACTTTGAGCGTAAATTGCTCCCGATTTCTTGTTGCTGTGCTCTATCTTCTGTGGCCAGTAGAAACCCTGAGCTAGCCCCCATCACCAGTGAACCTGCTCTGCGCCGGAGTCAGGCTGCTGGGCTAGATGTTTTTCTAGGACTTGTAGCTCAGCCCGTGCACAAAATGTTTAATTTCAAATCCTGGGTTGCCCGGGACCATCTGTCTGTATCATCCAGCTGTAGCCTAAGCACCTACTGAAAAAGGAGAATGAATCTGTGGAGGTGGGAAATTTATTTAAGGATAAAACGTGTCCCGTATTGAATACGTACTACAGGCCAGACACTTTGCTTGTAATGCTTTACATGCATCAGATCCCCAAAGCCTATGAGATGGGTGGTATTATTATTCTTCCAATTATTATATTATTCCTGTGTTCAGAGCACAGGCGCTCTAGCTGGAGCACCCGGACTGAAGTTCCAACTCTGCCGCTTTCTAATTGGGTACCTTGAAGAAGATGCTTAGCCTCCTTTTGGCTCAGTTTTCTCACCCACAGAATAAGACCATTAATGCCCACTTCCAAGGGTTGTGATGCATTTAAAGCATCTAGAACAGTGCCTCCCTGGCCTAGAGACGTTGAGTCTCGTGCCTGGCAACACACAGCGAATGGATGGTAAAGTTGAGACTTGCCAAAAGGCCCTCTGGCTTGAAGGCTGTCTCTTCCTCTGCATCTCACTGCCCCCTTTCTCAGCCTTGGAACTGGGAGATTAGCCCAGGTGATGCCTTAGGTGGTAGTTCTTTGCAACCAAGGCCTTGCTTTCATTGATTTTGAACTAGTCCCTTTGCATCGGTAAATACCATGTTACTAATCTGCTTGTCAAGAAAAAACGGCGCCTCTTGGTCTCGTGGTTCAGAGAACAGAATTGGTTTGGGGAACATTTGCGTCTGGGATCAGCCTCTGCCACTTCCCAACTGGGTGATCCTGGGCAGGTCAGCTGATCTCTTCCTCCTGTTGTTTTCTCATCTGTAAAAGAAGGAGAAGGAAATTTCCCTCGCAGGGCTGCATCGGATTCAATTAGATTGCGTGAATAAGAGTGGGTGTGAAAGCATCTTGTTAACCGCTTCAGTTTTCTCCTTTGGAGAGTGGGACGATTCATACCTGCTCGTAAGGACTAATTGAGGAAATCCGTGCACGCTGCCTGGCACAGAGCGACTTCTTGATTGGTGCTACCAGCATTGTCATCGTTCTCATCCTTAACACGTCCTGTGCAGATGCAAGCAAGAATTCACCTGTTTTCCTCTGATGGAGGTTTTCAGCTAAGCCATCCGTGCGATGCCCTCCCCTCTCAGACAAATGCATGAATTTGCAAGATGGTCGCCCAGAGGTAGCCCAGAGTGTGGCTGCGAAGCAGATTTTCCCTCTGCCTGCCGATAGCTAGTCTCTAGGGGGCCTCAAACCTGTGACCTTGCCTTCATTAGCCACGTGAACTGGCTGGCCCGGTCTGCCCTTGGTAATAATTCCTGCCAGGTCACAAAGAATATCTGACCCCATGAGCCTTGGCTTACTACCAACCTTTGACCCTATTCACTTAAAAGGTAATACGCAACAGAAGCTTCCATTCATTTATCCAGAAAACATTTATCAGGGGACATTCTTGAGTTTCTCAGTCCATCATGACTCAGTGTACCGGCTGCTGACTCTTTCAGGCTGCCGCATTCTTCCCGAGATAAGAACAAAGTCAGGGATCTGAGTTTCCCCGTATTGGGGCCATTCATCACCTTTTCTCTTCTTTCCACACCCAATCGAGTCAGGAACTCACATTAAAAGGGCTTTGAGCGGAGGACTCTGAGAAAGCCCAGGACCCTGGATCCCTTTCCTTTACGATCCCATTAGCGAGCTGATGGGTGACAAGCTGCCCTGACAAATGCAGAGCACATGTTGGCTGTCGCAGGGATGCGGCACTTCCTTTACACACACAGGTCTGCCTAATTCAGTTCAGTCCAGCAAGTTTTGGGCACATGCCCAATTGCTCCTTCATTCAATGATTCGTTCATTCATTCATCAAACATTTTTTGAGTGTTGTATACAAGCGCTGTACTGTACCGCATACAAATGAAATCTATAACGCTTACGCTGCCTGCATCCTAATGAGAGATACGATTTGCATTTGCAAAACACCCAGAAAAGAATTACATGCATAGGGGAGAAGAAAAAAAATATGGCTTCCCTTAGCATTCACCCATTCATTCATTTAACAAATACTTATCAATTACCAACTGTGTGTCATGCACTATGTTAGATGCTGGTACCCAGAGGTGAGCAACAAGTACATTGTTTCTACCATCGCGGAGCCTTGGGAGACCTCCTTAGACGAGGTGATCAAAGAACACCACAATTATCCTGAGATCTCAGTTAAGAGAAAGAGATGGTTATGCCAGACGTGGGGAAAGGGCGCTCCAGAGGGGACGGCATAAGAAACGGTTCTTCAGTTCTCTTGCTTTGTGATCGAAGAGGACTTTCAGCCGTTTTGTCTGCCGTAGGTGAAGAGTGGTGGCCCAAATTTCCATCTGGCAGTGCTCGAGTCAGGGCCAGGTGTGGGCCATGTCCTAACAGGAAGCCCACCTGGCTGCTCTGCCGGTGACCAATGGCTGGTCCCATCTAATTTCAGTGCCCTCCCATTTCTGATCTGCTGGCATCTCTCATCAGTGCGTATGCAAGACACCCTTCTTTGTCTAGGACTGGAATTGCCGGGGAATCTGAGTCCTGGTGAGCCTGGAAACGTTGTCTTGCCCCTTTCCCCCTTTCTGGGCTCAGAGAGGTTCCTCTGAGGCTGGCCTTAGGAAGCTTGCACCTGCTTTCTCTTGCTTCTCACCCCACATTTTCATCCGTAATTCCCAGGGGGAGACAGAGCCTTGCTTGCTGTTCTCTTGGCAGGACCTGGAGTGCTTTTCTCCTGGCTAAGGAGACTCCCCGAAGTAACCAGTGCTCCCTGTTTACCCAGGTCTAACTGGCTAAACATGTCTGTGGGCCTCTGCAGGAGCTGATGATGCTCCAGCCAGGACCTCATCAGGGCCATTCCCTTGGCTGCGAGCCCTTGGTCCCATCTAGGCGAGCTGGCGTCATGGGCGTGCGGCGTGTGTGGCCACAGAGGCCCCGCGCTTAGAAGGGCCCAGCTTGGCTTCATGCTCTGCTGCCACGGTCTTGAAATCCTTAACTTTATCCTTGACCTTGCATGTTGTCAGTGGATCTAATGGTACTATGAAGCGCGCACAGCATGTGTGCCCACAGTGCCTTAGCTCTCCACTCTCACAGGTAGTGTGTGTGACGTGTCGTGAGCACCGGATTCTGATACGTGGGAGGGCAGCATGGCGCAAATGAGTACAAGGTAGGCGTGTTATATGTCCACACCAAAGTAAATGGAGGTGCTGACAGGCCCGAGAAGCGTGCTTTCCATTTGAGCTAGAACTTGGTTTGAACGCAGAAAGAAGGCAGTGGCGTTCTAAGAAGCAAGAACTACCGAGGAATCTTATCCTATCCTATCTGTTCTTACATATGTTGCTTCCTGGTATGAGGCCTCACTTATGCTGGGGATAATGGCATAGAGCAAAAGGCAAAGATAGAGCAACCCAGAGTTCCCTTTCCTGAAGACAGAGGGTGGGTAGAATGTGTGTGCATCCAGAAATGAAATAACAGTTGACTTAGTTTCTGCTGTTTCCACTTTTCTGGTAAGAATGAGGTACAAACTACCAAATTCAAACTGTGTAATGTCGGTGATGCTTCAGGAGTTAAATGTGTTTACATTTGCGTTTAAAAGCATCGCACAATATAAAGATGAACAGTAAAATTCATGCTAATAATTTAAAATGCCCAAATTCATCCCTGAGAATAATGTTAAGTAGCACATAAAAACACACTCTGACCAGTTGAAAGAGAGGCCACGAAAGAGAGGAAGAACCTTTGTATTTCAGTTCCTCTAAGGGCACTTTCGTCCTCCCTCTTGAACAAGGGGTCCTATGTTTCTATTTTGCACTGGGCTCCGCAAACTATGTAGCTCTCCCTGCATTCAGGGCTTATCCCATCAAATATTTTGGAGATGCCTAACCTGGACAGCTACACTCCTTATCTGAGCTGAGAGACAGCAGAGCTGTCTTTCCATTCTCTGATCATGTCACCCTTCCAGAGGCTGGGCATCCAGAGATAAAAGGATGCAACCCCTGCTCTGTAAGGAGTTTACAGTCTAGGGAGGGGAGCACAGAGCAGGGGCACCCTGGTGTCTGGGGAGGTAGGGAAGGCCATGTCTGGGTGAGGTGCATCTATCCCAGGCACAGCGCCTAGTACAGGGTGTACTAAATATTTATGTATCCAGAAATATTTGATGAATGAGCAAGCGGCGTAATGGACATGAAAGCTCCGTGTGAACTGCCGAACACTGTAGAAATAAGAGGGTTATCGCTAGTGGTGGGGGAAATATAGGTGCTAAGAGAATACAGCTTTCCAAAGGTCAGCCAGAGCACAGCAAGGTACATGCTCCTCTGTCTTCATAAGTTTTGATTGCTTTTTTTCTCCATGTACTTTTTGGGGGTGTTGGACAGATGTTCTGCCTCTGTGTCTATCCAGATGAGGTTTCTATCTTGGGGTGAGTGGTGCTTCCTGATATCAAATGACTGCACACAGTTCAGACTTTCCTTCCACAAATATATGATGAACATCTACTAAGGACCTGGCTCCATTTATGGGCCAGGAACCATCAGCACCCAGACAAAGACAGGACCTGGAAGCCATTCATTGTGTGCACTCATTCCCAGACATGGACTCGCAAACTGGTACTGCTGAGTGATGCTTTCACTGGGTCACAGAAGAATGGTGAGACTAGCCTGAGGTTTCAGAGAGCTGAAATTGTGAATTTAAAGGATTTCCTTTATTCTGAGATCATATTCTTCCTTCTTATTAAAATGTGAATGTGCCCTTTTATTTATTTTTTAACAGAATGGCTACAATAGCAGATGATAATTGAATTTGTTTTCATATCCACTGTTGGCCAAAAGTTGGCAACCCTCTGTCAGTCCTCTGGTGTTTTGGTGGGGAAAACTTTTATTGTCTGTGAAATCCAAAATCTGGGGAATTCCCTGGCAGACCAGTGGTTAGGACTCCAAGTTTTCACTGCTTTCACTGCTGAGGGCACAGGTTCAATCCCTGGTGGGGGAACTAAGATCCCGCGTATGAAACCTGGAAAGTGCTCGTGTCCAAGTAGCAGTTCTGAGTCCCTCTTCCAGCAGGATCACCGTCCTGCACGTCATCCTGAACAGAACACGAGCAGAGAGGCCTCCAAGGGCAAAGAAGCTCCCTGACTCTCTGTAAAAATTATTCTTAAAATGTCTTTATATTAATTACTATTTTATTCCCCAGTAATTTCTTGTATCAGGTCTCTGCCTGTGAGGGCCATTCAGATGTTACCCATATGAGTGTTCATGGGTTGGTGGATTGCCTGATTGCCTTCTCAATCATAAGCTAACACTGATTAAGCGTGACTGAAATGCCACGCGTCCTACCAGGAGCTGGGGACACAAAGATGAAGATGACAGAATTGCCCTTTCATATATTTGAGGATGACTTCTATGCCCCCATTCATTCCTCCAAGTTTCTCTGCTTACGATTAACCATCTCTAGTTTTCAGGCCCTTTTCATACGAGAAGGTCTTAAGTTTCTACACCATTTGGATTCATCTCCTTTGCAAGTCCTTCAGTTTATCTAAATTTCTCTGAAAATATTCCCCCCTGAAACTGACATACACAATGTGGGGTCTGATCATTGGAAATTACATAAGTGTTATCACCTCCACCAATCTACAGGTTATATCCTCATTAATGCAGCCTAAGGGGTCTTTGGGTGTTTTTGAGGGAGGCACAGCTGCTGCACACCATGAATGACAACAGTACTTGCTTATAGGATATGTACTGTATGGCAGCCGACGTTCTAAATGTATTACATATACCAACTCGTATACTCTCTCGATAATCCTTTGAGTATTTTATAGAAGAAGAAACTGAGGCACCAACAGGTAAACGGCTTAGGCCTGTGCCCTTAGGAGAAGGAGCAGCAAGGCAAGTCCTTGGTTGAGCTCCCAGGACCCGGATGAGATTCTCCCAGGTTGGGGGAATGGAGAGGGGTCTGCAGGCTTCAGAGCAGTGGTGACCCGTGCAGCACACCAGGGAGGCCGTGAGATCCGCAGGAGGGACAGCTGGCCGGTTGTCACGGGAGCTGTCACCCGAGGCAGCTGGTAAGGGATTCCGGAGGCTGGAGCTTGGCCCGGAAGCAGTAGAGAGCTGTCCCACCTGGAACACCTGGGGACAGGGATACAAGCATCTTTGCAGCCTCCTGTGTGGACGGGTGGTCGTCACCAAAGCTGCCCTTCATGTGCTTTTTCACACTAAGACCCTCAGAACCTTAAAGTGACCCTATTGTGTTAGGGGGATGTTCCCAATGACCGAGGTGGTGGAATCACAGTTTAACAAAGAAATTGTTTATAGTGTGGTATGTGTGTGACGCCAGAAGGAAGGAGGAAAGAGGGAGGGAGGGAAGGAGGAAGGACGGAGGCAAGGAGGCAAGGGGGAGGGGAAAGGCTCTCTCCTGTGTCCTGGTTCCCACACTTCCCTCAAGGCGAGCTGCGGCCTCAGCTGTCCTATTGCATGAGTGAGCGAGAGCAGGGCTGTCTGCACTTGGTTGTGGGGGGCAAGGAGCCCATTAGCCGCAGTGATTTACTGCAGGTCAGAGTGCTGCACGTAGGTGCCTATCACAGAGGCTCTGGAAGCCTTGTGATGAATGAGAAGCCAGGTACCGGAAGGGGAGATGCTTGGGCTGGAAGCAGTATGGCTCCGGGGACAGAGCCCAGGCTGGGACAATAGTGCAAGGCCCAGCACAGCCAGGCTCTAGACTCATGGCCGATGCCCTTGGGCAGGTTGCTTCTCTCTGGGCTTCGGTTTCCTATCTGTAAAAGGAGGGGGCTGAGCAAGATGCTTTCCTTCGGGTTTGGGGGGAGGTCAGTTTTTTCCTGTGCTTCCCATATTCTGTGCTCATCAGCAACAATACCCTCATATTCTTCTCATCTGTGTCTCTTAGCGGGACCAGTGATGGCAGGTCCCGTTGTCTACACCGTCGTCCTTGCTTCCTTTAACTTCCCTCCCCTGTAAATCCCAAGTCTGTCATGGAGCCCTGAGACCCAGGCTCATTTCACGCTCCAGACCCTCGCCGCTTTCCTCCCTGCCACCACGTGCATCTCGCTGCACCCTTTCTGGGCATCCCTGAGAAATGAATCAGAGAATCCTTCTACGTCTTGGAGTGTTAAAACCTAACTTCTAAAATCATGGGGACTTCCGTGGTTGTCCAGTGGTTGAGACGCTGTGCTTCCAATGCAGGGGGTGTGGGTTTGATCCCTGGTCGGGGAACTGAGATCCCTCATGCCTTGGGGTGCAGGCAAGAAATAGAAGAAGAAAAAAAGTAGTATTGCAAAGAAATAACAGCTGTAAAGAAAAAAAACAAAATTAAAAAAAATGTTATACAGCAGACAGAGACCTAGATTTATCATGAGAGGGAGTTCTTCATATTCCCCCCCTTACTGACAACTGATTTCAAACATTGATTGTATGTTCAAACCAACACACTGCTCTATGGTGGGGTACAATGCACAATACCTTTAAACTTTAAGTGGAGACCAGAAACTTCAAAGAAACGTCCTGCTCCCAGGGGGCTAATTTGGGCCCCCGTGTCTGACTTCTGCGATTACCTATTCATCCTCTCCTGCCGTTTGGCCTACATCCTTTGCAAACTCTGAAAAGCACTTCTTTGCTCTATTTCTCCTTCCTGCCACACCGCATATTTTTGTGACGCCCAAGAATTCTGGAAGCCTCAGGACTCTCTCCCCTGCCCTGGAGCCTTGGTGGGCAAAGAGCAATCTCAGGTGGGTGAAGATTTCGGGGCCCAGGCTGGACTGGGAGAGGCCGGGGTGGGGTTGGAAAGAGTTCCTGAGCCTGGAGAAGAGATTCTTGAGTCAAGGGAGGGAGGGAGGGAGGGAGGGAGGGACGCTGGGGTCCAACAAACCAAAGAGAGGAACCCACCAGGCAAGACACATTTCAAAGCAGGCCTCCTGTGGGCACAGCTCTGCTAGTGCGACACAAGGAAGATTTTCTCAGTCAGGTGCCTGATGAGGTTCAAAACTCAATCCAGTACGTGCTGGCGGTGCCACTGAGGTGCTGACATGAAGATGCAAGAAGCTGGCCTGGTTGTCCGGGCAGAAGCCAGGAGCTCTGAGAGCAAGGTTGCTGGCGCCACATGCTAGTGTGAGGTCTGAAAAAGGAGGGCTTTGAGGCCGTGGTCTAGAAAAACAGCAGCGTCTTCCAGATGTGGTCTGGGGCCAATCTGCCTAAAAAAGCCACCTGTAGGGGAGCTCCCCGGTGGCCTAGTGGTTAGGATTCCGGGCTCTCACTGTCGCGGCCCGGGTTCCATCCCTGATTGGGGAACTGAGATCCCACAGGCTGCGTGGCATGGCCAGGGTGGGGTGGTGACGTCACCTGGAGATGCTTGTTCAACACGCAACTTCCCAGCCTCCTAACTGGACCTACAAAATCGGTGATCCTTACGTACACTGACGATTTAGAACCAGAGGTGAACCCAGGAAGAGCAGGGCCATATGGTCTAGCTCAGTTTAAAGAAAAAGGCCCAGGATAGGGTTGAACTTGAACTCAAGCAGAGCCCTCAGTGGAGGAGGTTTCAGGCTCACTGCAGGCTGGGAATGGAGGGCTTTTGACCCTGAAATGTTCTCTGACTGTCCTGGTAGCATCTCTGAAGCATGCAGCGCACTGCCTGCCACACACGGTAGGTGCTCTGGGAAAGTGTGATTCTCTGTGAGGACCAAGAAGACCCTGGAAGTTCGGCCTGAGTCCCCGCTGTGCTCAGAGCTGCAGGGGCGTTTCTGCAGCCCTCCGGGCTCGGGGCCGCCCCTTCCCAGCAGCTGGCCCGCGTCCTTTGCCACCCCTTCTCCACACTGTGTGGCCCGGCAGTGCCCGCTCTCTGCAGAAGTCCCTGGCCTCCCTCCAAGACCCTGTGGTAGACAGGCCTCCTCCTGAAGGACGGAGCTGGGCCGAGAGGTGATTTCATCCTGTTCTTCAGCTGGGCCCAGCTGTTTCCAGCTTGGGAAGGACCCTTCCCTTCCCGTTCCTCATTTGTTCTGGGATAAAGCTCGGAGCTTGCTTCAAGGTTTCTAGACCACCCAGGACTCCGGGCCTTGCTGGAGGAGGCGTTAGAAACGTTCTTGGCTCTGGGGACCGTCGTGGGGAGGGGATGTGAAGGCCAGCAGTGGTGGCAGGGCGGGGCAGGCCAGGCCTGGGGACGGTGCGGGCCCTGGGTGACTGGGGTTTGGATCCTGGCTCTGACAGGTGGTTCCCTTGGACACGTTGATTCTTGGGCGTCAACCCTTCGTCTACATTATGGGAACGCTATCACCATCTAGCAGGTTCTCATGAGGAGTCAGTGAAATAAGGTGTATGCAGGCAGTATCTTAGCTCTGTCTGCAACCCTGGGAAAGATGGAAAGGTGCAGTTCATGACCAGGATGAAAACCACACCCTTAGATGACCCTGCCCGGAGAGGGTCCAGGGGGAAGGCAAGAGGGAGCTTCCCTCTTCAATCGGATGTGGACGTCCGTGAGTCCCTCCTCCCTGACAATCCCTCCTTCACCCTGCCCCCCAGGGTGCCCATGGGGCAGCGCTCCATCTTTTTTTTTTTTTTAATTTTCATTGCAGTATAGTTGATTTACAATGTTGTGTTAGCTTCAGGTGTACAGCAAGTGAATCAGTTATACATAGACATATATCCACTCTTTTTTAGGTTCTTTTCCCATACAGGCCATTACAGAGTATTGAGTAGAGTTCCCTGTGCTATACAGTAGGTCCTTATTAGTTATCTATTTTATATATAGTAGCGTGTATGTGTCGATCCCAATCTCCCAGTTTATCCCTCCCCTGCCCTTACCCCCTGGTAACCATAAGTTTGTTTTCTACATCTGTGACTCTATTTCTGTTTTGTAGATAAGTTCATTTGTACCCTTTTTTTTTTCCAGGTTGCACTTTTAAGCGATATCATGTGATATTTGTCTCTCTGTGTCTGACTTACTTCACTCAGTATGACAGTCTCTAGGTCCATCCATGTTGCTGCAAATGGCGTTATTTCATCTTTTCTTATGTGCAGCCCTCCATCTCCACCTCACTCCCCATCGAGTTCACGTTCTGGTTCCACGAGTACTATCTTGTTATTCTTTGACAGTGGTGTAGGGTGGAATGAACGCCTTGGCTCCTTTTGAAGCTGGAGGTGGGAGCAGAGATGGGGTTGGGGGAGGGGGAAGTGGGGCGGAGACTTTCATCTGAGCGGGACATCTACGAGACGAACACTTTTGTTTGCTAATACGGACCACTGTTATTGCATACTTGCAGCATGCTATTCTATTAACAGAGGCTACATTTTTCTTCTTACCAAAACACCCTCCCAGGAAAAGATTGGGAGGGATGAACGGCACCCCGCACCCCCTGCCGCCCTGGGGTCTAATACAAAGTCTCCAGTGCAGCGGCAGTAACAGGTGCTGGCCATCGTTATTGTTGGTAGCAATAATAGTAGCAGCGGTATTTCCAATGGGCATGTGAAGGTTCTGATCTTATTTCTCTAGCACTCCAAAATAGGGTGGTGAATGGGTGTGCTGATGACAAGGTGCCCCAGAGCAGAGGACAGACTCTCAGCCAGGGGGTCTCTGACTCTCACCAGTAGGGGTGGGGAGCACGGCTGGGTGGAGCTCAGGTTATCAGCAGGGCAGGGTAACAGAAACCAAAATACTATCTCTGGCAAACATACGGTATCTAGGTTGTCAGTCTCAACTTCTAACAACCTTCTAATGAGAAGCTGAGTACTCAGAATTGGACAGTGGCCTGTGTTCAAGTGAATACTTCTAATTAAAGTGCAGAAAAGCTGGAGCTTTTAAATTACCAGCTTCTTGGGGGAGGGGAGAGGGCTCTGTATTTTTAATGGAAAGAGCGATGCAACCGTTGGGTGCCTCCTGTGTACGTTTGCAACCAACACTTGAACTAATTATGTTTATTTTAGTGATGGAACAGTGAGGCTCAGAGAGGTTAAGAAACTTATCCAAAGTCACACAGTAATGTATAGAGGCAGGGTTCAAACCCCAAGCCCAGTGATTTGTCTGCTCTGTGATGCTGTGTTTCAAAAGGTACACATTAGGGACGTCCCTGGTGGTCCAGTGGTTAAAACTGCACTTCCACTGCCGGGGGTATGGGTTCGATCCCTGGTCGGGGAACTAAGAACCCACATGCCGCGTGGCGGGATTAAAAAAAAAAAAGGTACACATTGTAAGCAAATTAGCTTATGGTCTTATTCAAATCTGTATTAGTTTTCTATTGTTGCTGTGAAAAATCGACATAAACTTAGTGGCGAATAAGACCATAAATTTCTCTTATAGATCTGGAGGCAAGAAGTCTGAAATGAATCTTAAGTGGCTAAAATCAAGGTGTCAGCAGGCTTCTCTTCCTTCTGGAGGCTTCCTTGCATTTTCCAGCTTCTAGAGGCTTCCCACATTCCTTGACTCACGGCCAAGGAATCTCATTCCATCCCCTTTTCTCCCTCAGCTCCAATCATCACATCACCTTCTTCTATTTCTGATTCTGACTACTCGCCTGCCTCTCTTTTATAAGGACCCTTGTGATTACATTGGACCCACCTGGATAATCTAAGATAACCTCCTCACTTCAAGATCCTTAACTTAGTCACATCTTCAAAGTCTCTTTTGCCATATAAAGTTACAGGATCCAGGATTGAGGTCATGGACGTCTTTGGGACCGTCATTCTGCCTACCACAATATTGGAGTAAGGTTTTAAGTCAGTGCAATATCAGGGTAATCTCCTCCCCTTTCAAACCCTGTAATCGACACTGTTTGATACAGTTATTATGCTCGAATGAAGACCCTTAGCACATGAAAAGATGCTCAACATTGCTAATCATCAGAGAAATGCAAATCAAAACCACAATGAGATACGATCTCACACTTGTCAGAATGGCTATCATCAAAAAGACCACAAATAACAAATGCTGGAGAGGGTTTGGAGGAAAGGGAACCCTCTTGCACTGTTGGTGGGAATGTAAATTGATACAGCCACTATGGAGAACAGTATGGAAGTTCCTTAAAAAACTAAAAATAGAACTACCATATGACCCAGCAATCCCACTACTGGGCATATATCTGGAGAAAAACATGGTTCGAAAGGATACATGCACCCCAATGTTCATTGCAATTCTGTTTACACTAGCCAAGACATGGAAGCAGCTTAAATGTCCATCAACAGAGGAATGGATAAAGAAGATGTGGTGGATATATATATGCAATGGAATATTACTCAGCCATTAAAAAGAATGAAATAGTGCCATTTGCAGCAACATGGATGGACCTAGAGGTTGTCATACTGAGTGAAGTAAAAGCGTCAAAGACAAATATCATATGATATTGCTTATGTGTGGAATCTAAACAAGAATGATATAAATGAACTTATCTGCAAAACAGAAACAAACTCACAGACTTAGAGAATGAATTTACGGTTTCCAAAGGGGAAGGGTGGAGGGGGAGGGATAGATTCGGAGTTTGGGACTGACATGTACGCACTGCTATATTTAAAACAGATAACCAACAAGGACCCACTGTAAAAAAAAAAAAAAAAGAGTGAAGACCCTTAGGACTTGTCACGTGCTAATAACTGCCTACATTTATCAGATGCTCACCATGTCTCTGGCACAACTTTAAGCACTTAATTGCAACCTCACTTAATACTCACCAGCCTTATGCAGTCAGTACTGTTATGATCTGCGTTTTCCAGGTGAGGACAATTACGGCACAGAGAGGTTTAGCAACCCACCCCAGATCACACAGGTAGGAAGTGGCGGGCTGGAGCCCTACAGTCTGGTCCCAGAGCCTCCCATGGCTGTGAGCTCCGGGACGACAGAACCTGAGTCTGTTTTACTGACTGTTGTATCCCCCGCGTGTGTCTGTATGGTGCCTGACTACAGTAGGCACTAAATAAACATGCTCTGTGTACGAAAGCACAACACACCCGAAACCCAACGACTTGTTTCTCTGCATGGAGTCATTGAGCGAGAGAAGAGGAATCAGGCATGGTAGAGAGCCGGAGTATCCTTCCCAAGAATTAAATTAACTGTGTTTTTGCTTACCTCACCAGTAAGCAGGAAATGAAACCTTTTCTCTTTTACTAGGAGTTTCTATCATCTAAGCACTGTAATTAACGGAGTGTCCAGGGCTTTCAGCGGCTCCTCTATGTGAAGAGGGAGACTAAGACACATCATCTCTGAGTTACAACCAAAGGCTCAAATGTGGTGACAGTACAGGGCTTGATCTTGTGTAAGCAGATGGGTGGTCTCATGTCGGGTCACAGAAGTGGGTAGGAAAAATCCCTCTCTTCAAATCACTTCTCCCGGTGGGGTCTTGAGGATTTCTTGCCTTCCATGACAAGTTTTGCCTGGCCAAGCTTCCTTTATTGTGCAGATACTCTCTGCGAACGTACAGCATTTGAGGACGCTAATTAATCATACTCCTTTTATTACTCAGAGTCTAGAACTTACTAAGAAATTGAGAGAGGAAACTGGCAATTGGAAGCATAACAGTTAACTTAATTACTGCTAAGAACATCGCTGTGATATGAGCCCCAAGTGCTTCTCTGTTAGTGGCAAAGCCATGGTCTTATTTGGAGGATCTGCGTCTCAGCACACCAGCAGCATGCCAGGCTTGGGACTGGGGGCTTCCGATTTCCATACCAACCTATCAACTTGCCTTTTTGCCATAAGATGGCTTAAATCACATCCAGCGCCCCTCCCATTCAATGCGGTCAGACCCCTATATTCCCTGGTTATATATATATATATATATATATATATATATATATATATATATATATATATTTTTTTTTTTTTTCGCGGTACGCGGGCCTCTCACTGTTGTGCCCTCTCCCGTTGCGGAGCACAGGCTCCGGACGCGCAGGCTCAGCGGCCATGGCTCACGGGCCCAGCTGCTCCGCGGCATGTGGGATCCTCCCGGACCGGGGCACGAACCCGTGTCCCCTGCATCGGCAGACGGACTCTCAACCACTGAGCCACCAGGGAAGCCCCCCTGGTAATGTTTGATGCTTAATTCTTTGTGGCCATGGGGGTGGTAGGGTATTTAATGGGGGAGGGGGCGGGATGAAGGCGCTCCTGGGTTAGGCTGCTGGGAGGGTCTGGACCCTGAGCTTATGCTGTGTGGTGATGTCATCCACGTCCAGCAGATGGCGATGTTGCTACATGCACGAGGAGTTGTGGACAGTGGCTCGAAACTTCCACCTTCCTTTCCAGAAAAAAATAAGCAGGCAGGTTTTGTTTTATTTGTTTGTTTTTCCTTCTTTGAAAACTGGGGAGAGAGCTTTCTAAAAGGATGTATACTTCTAAGCTTTAGGTAGGATTTAAAATGAATTTGAAAGAAATTATATCCTCTTCTCAGGCTTATTCTGTCTTTCCCCTCTGCTGGGGAAATGGCCCCTCCCTGCTTCCTCCCTCCCCCCCTCCCCCCTTCTTCCTTCCTTCCTTCCTTCCTTCCTTCCTTCCTTCCTTCCTTCCCTGTGTTGGCAACACTTTATTTAACACATGGAATTTTAAAACAATGTAACACAAACTAGGAAAGATTACATTTGTACTTGTTAATTGCACAAACAATTCCGTGTCAAAAAATGCAGAAGAAAAAAAAAAAGACTAGAAGGAAATATGCCAAAATGTTAATAGGGGTTTCCTCTGTGGCTAGGAGACATTTTTGTATTTTTTTGATATTTAGTGATTTCATTTTTTTCAGTATTTGTATTTTATTGATTTTAATTTTTAAATCATCCTAGAGCAAAATTGTCACATGTTGGTGTACAATTCCGTGAACTGTAGCATATGTGTGGATTTGTGTAGCTACTGTATGGCTGCTTTCTCTCCTCCTTTCACCCTCACCAGCCCCTCTCAGCCTTTCCTCATCCTCCTACCTTTCTGCCCATTCTTTCCTGCTCTTCTCACCTGTCTTCTTCTCTAAACGCCTCTTAAATGCTGGTGTTTACGCATTTTTTTAAAAAAACAGGGACTGTATCCCATGGTGACCTCATCTACTCCCCTAAATGCTATCAATCACCTTCATGACAAGTGGCCTCTGGACTGTAATCCACTCCAGATCCACTAGCTTGCATACCTTTTGGACTCACCGGGACGTCCCATAGGTAACTCCAACACTGCGTATCACAAACTAAACTCATTTCTCTTCCTGTTTTGGGTGTGCCTCTCTTGCTCTCAAATCGCTGTTAATGGTGACACTGGAAACCTGGCTCCCAAGCTAGAACCTCAGAAGCATGTTTATACTGTCTTTCCATTGCCTTCCGTGTTAATCTATGACCAAACCCCGTGTGTTGGGTTTTGGGCATGTCCCTTGCTCCATTCCCTTGTCTCCATCTTCGTTCTTTTTTGCTCTAATCAGGGCCCTTATCGTATCTCGCCTGGGTTCCCCTTGAAAACCTCCTAACTAGTCTCTTACTCCCTAGTTTCTCTTCTCTCCTGTCCATTCTTCCCATTGCCAGCATGGGCTGGAGCTAAAAGCAGATGTGATCATCTCTCTCCCATGCTTAAAACCCTCCCAGAACCACAGCATGGCGTTCAAAGGTTTAGGGTGACATCCAGAGCTTTCACAATGGCCCCAGGAAACCTGGTCAGTCTCATCTTCCTCTGCTGTCCTGGCCCAGCTCCGTGACAGTGACTGGGGTGCTCCAGCCACTCCAGGGTCTTAGGGGCCTTGCACATTCCTCCACCTGGTAACCTTCTACACTCAATAATTAGGTCAAAATCACCTCCTCTATGCCACTGTTCTTGACTCTCTTAGGAAAATTGAATTGCTCCTTCTTTTGGGGTCTTCCACATGCTGACCATTGGGCAATGGGAGTTGCTCTCTAGAAGGGATGGTCAGAATCTAAAGGACCTTGATCGTATGAGGAACAGTCAGAAAATAACAGAATGAGATAAAGACCAAAAGAGACATGGAATAGGAAGTAGAAGGAAAACAAAGGTTTAAAAACCAGGAGGAATGGAGACTTCCCTGGTGGTCCAGTGGTTAAGACTTCAGCTTCCAATGGAGGGGGTGTGGGTTTGATCCCTGGTTAGGGAGCTAAGGTCCTACATGCCTTACAGCCAGAAAAAGCCCCAGAAACAGAACACAGGCAGTGTTGTAACAAATTCAATAAAGATTTTTAAAAAGTGGCCCATCAAAAAAATTTTTAAACAAAGCAAAATAAAAACCAGGGGGGATGCTAGTGAGTATTATCATAGAACGAACGCTTCTTAAGTGCCCCCGAAGCTGTATGGCATTTCTTACATCGTCTTCACAATAAGCACAAGAATCTATTTTTCAGATTAGAAAGGTGAAGTTCAAAGAATTGGGGTAACCTGCCCCAAGTGACACAGTTTGGTGTCAGAGCCACTTTTTTTTTTTTTTTTTTTTTTTGCGGTACGTGGGCCTCTCACTGCTGTGGCCTCTCCTGTTGCGGAGCACAGGCTCCGGACGCGCAGGCTCAGCGGCCATGGCTCACGGGCCCAGCCGCTCCGCGGCATGTAGGATCCTCCCGGACCGGGGCACGAACCCATGTCCCCTGCATCGGCAGGCGGACTCTCAACCACTGCGCCACCAGGGAAGCCCCAGAGCCACTTTTGTGTGAGTCTGAAACCTCATGCTTCCCAGTGGAGGTACTTTGATCCCTGACTCAGGTCTGGAGGGAGCGCATTTTAAGTCAGAACGTGTCTTTCCTTCTGGGTGTCCACAGAACCCAGCAGAGCAGACCGAACAGTCCTTTGCTAACGGTTCGCATCCTGCGTGGTCGCTGGCGTCCAAAGGAAGCCTCCTCAGCACAAACCCGATAAAACCCCTGGATCCAGGAGAGCTGTGAAGCCAGCTCAGCGGACGCCAGTGGTCGTCCAAGCTTCCTGCCCAAACGGATCCCATTCCCACCGTGGAAGAGAGAACAGAATAGTAACAGGGTCCAGAGCAAGACCACCTCCTGGTCTTATCAGAGTCACTCCTGGCAAATGATGTGGGTTCCCAGAACCCCGGACCCATCTGTTCTCAAGTGCAACGATTAATAAACCGATGCAAGTGAAGAAGGGCGAGAGGACAGGAAGTAGAAAACCTTCTGTGCTGAGATTTAGGAGATCTGGGTCTAGCTCTGACGCTCACGAACTCTGTGGTTCGAGCCAAGAACTTAATGTCTCTGAGCCTCAGAGCCCCTCTGGTCACATGTGGGTCATAATGCTTATCCCACGCGTGAGGACTTGGTGAGATTTTTGCGCTATGCGTAATCTACAAATCATGTCCGGTTCCCCAGTTGCTTGTGAACTCCTTGAAGACGTGTGGAGACACTTCCTTCGTCTCCATAATCCTTTTACATAAAAATAAACAGTTAAGGGCTTCCCTGGTGGCGCAGTGGTTGAGAGTCCGCCTGCCGATGCAGGGGACGCGGGTTCGTGCCCCAGTCCGGGAAGATCCCACATGCCGTGGAGCGGCTGGGCCCGTGAGCCATGGCCGCTGAGCCTGCGCGTCCGGGAGAGGCCACAACAGTGAGAGGCCCGCGTACCGCAAAAAAAAAAATAATAAACAGTTAAGATATATATCAATGCCTTCATAGCTCTTATAAAATTTTCTTTTAGGATTTTGATCATAATACGCTTCTATGTTAATTAATTCACGATTCTATTCATTTGGTCAACGATTTATTGATCACTTACTGTGTACCAGGCAATGCGTAGGTTTTTGGCAGGTGAAGATGAAAAAGCCAACACATCCTTCACTATCCTGAGATTAAAGTATTAGTGGGATATAATCATTACACACACACACACGCACAAGTACAAATTGAGTTCCAAGAAGGAAAAAAAAACACAGCAGGAAAAATGGATGAATGTGTTGGGAGGAGGGGCGTGAGTGGTTTGTGGAGAGTGGGCCAGGCGGGCATCTCTGAGGTGGGGGGCATCGTAGGGGAGACCCGAAGGCTGACTAGGAGCCGGCCAAAGAGCAAGGATAGGGGCAGCTGCTGGGAGGTCCCAAGCAAAATTCATTCTAAGGTACGTGTTGGTTTGATTCCACTTGAGGGAGATCAGTTCAGGAACTATCTTTTTTGATGGTCGTGCAGCACAGCGTGCGAGATCTTAGTTCCCCAACCCGGGGTCAAACACGTGCCCCCTGCAGTGGAATTGTGGAGTCTTCACCACTGGACCGCCAGGCAAGTCCCTGGAACTATGTTTCAAGAGAGTTTCGAAGCATGGGCTCCAAAAGCAATTGTAGAGTCAGGCTCCTGGCCACAGGCGAGCTGGAAGTGGAGGTTTTCGAGTCACTGCACAAGGGCAGTGCATCAATACGACTGATGTCAAGGTCCCCCAGGGGTCCAGGGAGAGGGTCTTGGGGCATGTGCAGGAGCTGCCAGTAACAAAGAGATGCCTGTTCTTGCCCATCCCCACCTCCACCCTGGCCCAGGGGCACAGCCTCTCCTTTGACCCTTCCTTCTGCCACATCTGTGTGAAGACTTCCCACTCCAAACTACTTCAATGGCAGGAGGTGGCTGGGAACAGCTGGGAACTGTTGTTAGCTTCTGGCAACATCCTGGAATGTCTTCCTTGTGGATCCTGTGCCCCTGAGCTGCTGGGGCCCCCTGACTTGACCTGAAGTTGAACTTAGCTGAAGGGTCCAGGGCTAGGGCTGCCTCTGTGTCAGCCCTGATAGCAGCATGAAATTGCACAATCTTTCTGAGAAAGCCAAGGCTGCCTTTCTCGCCATTCCTGGGATGGGAAGACTATCAGAGGCCACGGAGTCTGCAAATCCATTCACGTTTTCCAGGGGCAGGATGGTGCATGAGAGAGTGACCAGATAAGACCCTGGCTTTCGTTCACAGACACCCGGAGGAGGTCCCATGTGAGATAGCAACGCTCCTGGTGGGGATGAGGCAGAGAAGGGTGGCTTCAGATAAGATGCTGTTTGAGGAGAATGGCTGTTTTCGAGGGTGGAGGTGCAAAGCATCCGTTAATGAGTTTGTCCAAGGGTGAACTTTTCATTCACAGAACCGGAGAATGCGGGAGTTGCAGCAATTCTAGTCTTTTGAAACCTTTTTTGAAGCGTTTTCTTTTTTAAGCACAAGGAAAAAGAGTCCAAGAGGGGGGTAGCGACTTTTCCTAGATCACGCAGCAAGTCAGAGGTAAAGCTCTTTGTAGAATTTGGAACCTCTGACATGGAATCCACTGCTTTTTCCACTCTGTACAGTGTACCACGTAACCTCTGCATCCCAATACATCCCTCCTGTCATCTCTGTGCACATTTATTTATTCATTGACTAACCCATCCATTGGTTCATGCATTCCTTTATGTGTTCACACATCAACATTTATTAAGAATACAAAGATGGACATGACAGCTCTTCGAAGAGTAGTCAGCGTGCTGGAGTGGACACCCACGAGTGCAGGGCAGTGGTACCAGCCAAGCGGCATGGAAGAGGCAGAGGGGGGGATTGTCATGGTAAGAATGCAGAAGGTTCCATGGGCAAGATGGCTTTTGAGCTGTGCCTTAAAGGAGGAAAAGGATTGCATTTGTTGAAGGAAACAGATGCTTTAGCTCTGTATCTCTAGAGGCAGCATGAAGGATGGGTTGAAGAAGTGAAATGTTGGCCCCCAAAAGATGAGTTATAGCAGTGAATTCATCCAACAAGTCAGCAATGCACACTTCTTGTCTTCAGGGGCCATCCTTGGTGCTGGGCAGTGCGGGAACCTCAAGATGAAATGATCCACCCTTTTCCTTGAGCAGCATGCCAGCTAGTGAGGGAAAAACCAAGTGTGGGCAAATAAAACGATAAAAGGCAAAACTAGCAGTGACCTAGAACTTGTGAGCCCGGGGTGTTAGCCGTGCTCTGCCTTTTACCTGTATGGTGTTTCAGCACCTTGGTTTTCTCACCTCCCCAAAACTGAAACTTGACCTGCCTTCCTCTCCTAGTGGAAAGGAGAGGGCAGTGTCCAGTTGTGAGCCTGTTTCTTATTAGTTGTGTAACTGTGAGAAGTTATTTAATCACACTGGAGCTCAGTTCCTTACTGACAACAGAAAGAGTCGATTCACACATATTTTATATTAGTGTGTATCTACGTATAGTTCATGCATTCACGACATACGTAACTTTTTCTTAATGTTTTTCGATATTTGTAGGCTATGCTGCTCATCTGAGAGAGTTTTTTCAAATTGTTGCAAATCTCCAAAAAAATGTTTCCAGTATAATCATTGAAAGAAATCCTTGCAGAAGTGGACCTGCACAGTTCAAACCCATGATGTCCAAGGGTCCGTGTCTATGAAATTTCCTTATAATAAGAAATGCCCCCATGGATTTCTTACATGGGGAGTCCGGAGGCTCTTGAGGTTGGGCCCTGCGGCCTCTCCTCCGGTCCTTTCTCCTTGTAGTGGGTCGCGGGACAGCCCTTCCTCTGGACCCGCGCATCCTTTCCCAGAGGCACACAGAAGGCAACAGGTGTGAACACGGTGACAGACTGTCCTTGACTTTCTGGCCCAGAGACAGCTTCAGACATCCTGCCTCATTCCTCTTGGGAGGACCTGTTAGCCTGTATTGTGGGTCAGAAAATGGGTCCAGTGTGGGTTCAACTCAGCCACCAGCAGCAACGACTGCCGTCCTCAAATTGTTCAACAAATCCCTTTTGTGCTTTCTTCTCCACCATCCCCACGCCTACTGCTACTTTTCCAGGCTCCTGCAGCCTCCCACTTACTTCATGCCTTTGTCACTCTGTGCTTTGCTTCTGCCTCTAGCATCTGATTGACCCTCCTTCCCTCCTTCTGGTCTTCCCCACAGCGAAGGGATCCTTTCTGCTTTGATCTCAGGGTTGCTATGGAAGCGGAAGATGCAGAGGACTAGAAGCAGCAAGGAGGGTGCTGCCCCTTTCCTGTCTGCACTTTGTTCTTGTGGGGGTCTTCTCTGCTCTCACATTGTTTTGTTTTTAGAAGGACAATTATTTCATTATAATTTCATTTTTTTTTTCTGCAGAAGGATCAAGTGCAAACACTTGCCATTCAAGGCAACGCCCACACTGAATCCAGCCTTTTTCAGCTTGTTCACAACAAACTCCTTCAAGTATAACATGGTAATTAAGAGTGTGGACTTTTCAAGGCAGATGGTGTTCAAATCCTACCTCTGCCACTTACAAACTGTGTGATCTTGGGCAAGTTATTTAACCTCTCTGGGCCTCTGTAGTCTCATTCATACATTGGGAATGATTATACTTCACACCTCATAGGGTTATTGTGAGGGTTAAATGAGATGGTACATGTAAAGCTCTTAGAACTTCACCTAGCATAGTGAGTACTCAATCAATATTACCCATCCCAGAAATCTCCATCCTAACTAAATCCATCTCTGCTAATGGCCTCGAGTGTGCTTTTGACTTTCCTACCTCTGATTTCAGATGTTCTTTTCACCTGCTTGGAATGACCTCTCCTTCCTTTTGCTTGTATACAAATCCTCCTTGTTGTTCAAAGCTGAGGAAACTTAGGAAAAGGCCTGGACCTAGACAGACCCTCCCTTGCACTCTGGTTTCACAGCTGAGTTACTGCAGGAGATAATTTGGCCTCTGGGTTTAAGCTCCCCACTCTGTGAAGTGGAAATATATATATATATATATATATATATATATATATTTATTTATTTATTTATTGAAGTATAGTTGATTTACAATATTGTGTTAGTTTCAAGTGTACAGCAAAGTGATTCAGTTATATATACATATATTTTTCAGATTATTCTCCATTATAGGTTATTACAAGCTATTGAATATAGTTCCCTGTGTTATACAGTAAATCCTTGTTGCTTATCTATTTTGTGTATAGTAGTGTGCATCTATTAATCCCATACTCCTAATTTATCACTCCCCCTTCTCCCTTTGGTAACCATAAATTTGTTTTCTGTGTCTGTTCTGTTTTGTATATAGATTCATTTGTATTATTTTTTAGATTCCACATATAAGTGTTATAATATTTGTCCTTCTCTGTCTGACTTACTTCACTTAGTATGATATTCTCTAAGTCCATCCATGTTGCTGCAAATGGCAATATTTCATTCTTGTTTATGGCTGAGTAATACTCCACTGTACACACGTACCACATCTTCTTAAACCAGTCGTCTGTTGATGGGCACCCCAATGTTCATAGCAGTACTATTTACAGTAGCCAAGACGTGGAAGTGGAGATAATTATACAGACCTGGTGGAGTTGTTGAAAGTACAATCCTCAAACCCTGGCAGGTATTTGGTGCTTAATAAATGATAGATCTTATGAAGCCAAGTCTTGCCAGTCCTTCCTGTCTGAACGTCCCTTCTGAACTCTTCTAGTAATTAATGATTCTAATATTTATCTGGTTAGTCATTGACCATGTATACCGTGTAGTACTTTGTGTTACCTTTTTTTTTTTCCCTGCTTGGAACTACTATTGGAATCTTACGACTGTTTAGCTTTTCAGACACACACAGTATCCTCCTCACTGCCATGGGGGGTCCTTGAGGGAAGACCCTGCACAGGCATTCCTAACTTGACCGTAGCTTATTGAGCAAATTGCTGTTCCAGGAGCCTCATGTGGGGCTTGAATTTTCCAACACCTCATTGACTTTCCACGGTGGTACCTCGGCCTGGTGCAGCTATGGCTTCAAGGTCCCAGCTCTCTCATGAGTTTTGGGTTGTTTTTGCATCTTTACCTTTGCATGGGACACTCTTCCTCCCTGGCTTTGGACCTTCCCAGCTGCCCCATTGACCAGCTGTGAGGCTGAGGCCAGCCCCTGAGTCCAGAGCTGGGACAGAGCAGATAAGGGCTCATTCTCAGAACCAGCTTGGTGATCGTTGGGTGCCTTCCTCTCCTCTCCTTCTTCTCTGTGAAAACATGAGCTTTGCAATTGTGTTCCAAGAAACATGTCAACGGTCCTGTGCCCTGAACGTGGCCTCACCTGAGATAAGGCCTGGCTGTGGGCTCTAGGGAAGGAAAAGGTACAGCAGAGAGGACGATCTGATCAGTGAAGATTCTTCAGACAGGGGCACCACCTCTGACAGCAGCGGCCCGGAGCCTGGGCTGCCTGGGTGCACGTGAAGACCAGGTCCGCCCCCAGAGGAGGGACTGTTGGCACTGCCTGGGCATCCTCTCCTGTCCCAGGCAGGTGCCTCCTGAGAG
The DNA here is from genome assembly GCF_949774975.1 of Lagenorhynchus albirostris. Lineage (NCBI taxonomy): Eukaryota > Metazoa > Chordata > Mammalia > Artiodactyla > Delphinidae > Lagenorhynchus > Lagenorhynchus albirostris. The sequence goes on along the minus strand of NC_083111.1, from coordinate 71,448,808 downwards.
GTGTGGGGGCTTGCACCTGCAGGAAGCACTGGGTCCCATGATGGCAGCTGTCTAAGGCCTCAGCTGAGGCCTATAGCTGAGGCTATAGCTCCTGGAGCAGATGGGCCCTGGGTAAAGCCTGGTCCAGGTCGTGTCACTCAAGCTCTTTGGACCTCAGTTTCCTGCCTAGAAAAGAAACGTGTCATATCAGTGGTTTAGACATTTTATAAAAAGAAAATCAGAATGCTTTTAAGTTTTTTCCAAAAGGGAATCGTGTGCATATTCCAAGTTTATAAAACACATAAAAGGAGCAGCTCTTTCCTGCCATTCGCTGCTGCCACATGGCATGGACCCAAGGCACGTTTGTGTAAAACTGGCTTCCCCAGACATGATTGAAACCCCTGGGCTACTTACTCTCAGCTGTCTGTTCGAGGTCTCCCAGGCTGCTTCAGTGATTCTCTCTGTCAACAGAGACGACAGAGCAGTGCTTGTGTACAGGGACAGGGGTCAGAATATTCACCCATTATGACCCAGTCACAAACTGATCAGAAAGGATGCTGGTTAGTGAACTGGTTGGATGTCAGTCATGCTTTTGTGTTAGAATCATATGGGAAGTGCTTTCAAAATACATTCTTTGGGTCCCATTCAGATTCATTTGAAAAAAATTGGGGGGCTATTAGTTTCATTTATTTTTTTTTACTTAAATTTTTTTTTATTGAAGTATAGTTGATTTACAATGTTGTGTTAATTTCTGCTGTACAGCAAAATGATTCAGTTTTTTTTATTTATTTTTTATTTTTATTTTATTTTTATCTTTTTTTAACATCTTTATTGGAGTATAATTGCTTTACAATGGTATGTTAGTTTCAGCTTCACAACAAAATGAATCAGTTATATATATACATATATTCCCATATCTCTTCCCGCTTGCATCTCCCTCCCTCCCACCCTGCCTATCCCACCCCTCCAGGCGGTCACAAAGCACCGAGCTGATCTCCCTGTGCTATGCGGCTGCTTCCCACTAGCTAACTACGTTACTTTTGGTAGTGTATATATGTCCATGCCTCTTTATCGCTTTGTCACCGTTTACCCTTCCCCCTCCCCATAGCCTCAAGTCCATTCTCTAGTAAGTCTGTGTCTTTATTCCTGTTTCACCCCTAGGTTTTTCATGACATTTTTTTTTTAAATTCCATATATATGTGTTAGCATATGGTATTTGTCTCTCTCTTTCTGACTTACTTCACTCTGTATGACAGACTCTAGGTCTATCCACCTCATTACAAATAGCTCAATTTCGTCTCTTTTTATGGCTGAGTAATATTCCATTGTATATATGTGCCACATCTTCTTTATCCATTCATCCGATGATGGACACTTAGGTTGTTTCCATCTCTGGGCTATTGTAAATAGAGCTGCAATGAACATTTTGGTACATGACTCTTTTTGAATTATGGTTTTCTCAGGGTATATGCCCAGTAGTGGGATTGCTGGGTCATATGGTAGTTCTATTTGTAGCTTTTTAAGGAACCTCCATACTGTTCTCCACAGTGGCTGTATCAATTTACATTCCCACCAACAGTGTAAGAGGGTTCCCTTTTCTCCACACCCTCTCCAGCATTTATTGTTTCTAGATTTTTTGATGATGGCCATTCTGACTGGTGTGAGATGATATCTCATTGTAGTTTTGATTTGCATTTCTCTAATGATTAGTGATGTTGAGCATTATTTCATGCGTTTGTTGGCACTCTGTATATCTTCTTTGGAGAAATGTCTATTTAGGTCTTCTGCCCATTTTTGGATTGGGTTGTTTGTTTTTTTGTTATTAAGCTGCATGAGCTGCTTATAAATTTTGGAGATTAATCCTTTGTCCGTTGCTTCATTTGCAAATATTTTCTCCCATTCTGAGGGTTGTCTTTTGGTCTTCTTTATGGTTTCCTTTGCTGTGCAAAAGCTTTGAAGTTTCATTAGGTCCCATTTGTTTACTTTTATTTCCATTTCTCTAGGAGGTGGGTCAAAAAGGACCTTGCTGTGATTTATGTCATAGAGTGTTCTGCCTATGTTTTCCTCTAAGAGTTTGATAGTTTCTGGCCTTACATTTAGGTCTTTAATCCAAAATGATTCAGTTTTACATGTATATTCTTTTTCATCTTCTTTTTCATTATGGTTTATCATAGGATATTGAATATAATTCCCTGTGCTCTACAGTGGGGTCTTGTAGTTTATCCATTCTATATATAACATTTTGCATCTGCTAATCCCAAACTCCCAACCCATTCCTTCCCCAACCCCCAATGCCTTGGCAACCACAAGTCTGTTCTCTATATCTGTGAGTCTGTTTCTGTTTCTTGGATAAGTTTATTTGTGTCATATTTTAGATTCCATATGTAAGTGATATCATATGGTATTTGTCTTTCTCTTTCTGACTTACTTAGTATGAGAATCTCTAGGTCCATCCGTATTGCTGCAAATGGCATAATTTCATTCTTTTTTATGGCTGAGTAATATTCCACTGTATATATGTGCCACATCTTTTTTATCCATTCACCTATCGATGGACATTTAGGTTGCTTCCATGGCTTGGCTATTGTAAACAGTGCTGCAATAAACATTGTGGTGCATGTATCTTTTCGAATTATAGTTTTGTCTGGATATACATGAGGGCTATTATTTTGAACAATGTCCATAGGAAATAGGTAAATGCACTCCCTCCAACAACTCTAAAACACTAAAACCTTTATTCTGTCTCTTTGGTCAGGTGAGTGGTGTCCAGGTGGGATGGCTAAAATGAAAAGGGACTTAAGTTAACCCTGAACACAGTCAGGGCAAGAATCCCACCAATGATACCACGAAGCCCTTACTCTGGGATGGGTATCATGCTGAACAGTCCATGAAATAGGATTATATTGGTTTCCTAGGGCTGCTTTAACAAATTACCACAAATTTAGTGGCTTGAGAGAAACACTAGAAATGATTTCTCTCACAGGTCTGGAGGCCAGAATGCGAAATCAAGGCGTTGGCAGGGCTGTGCTCTCTCCGAAGGCTCTGGGGGAGAACCTTCACCTCTTTTAGTTTATGAGGACTCCAGGCATTCCTTGGCTGTGGGCTGGATAACTGCATTCTCTACCTTTGTCTTTTCTTTTTTAAAGAAGATGTTGAGGGCAGGAGTTTAGTAATTTATTTATTTATTTTTGCTGTGTTGGGTCTTCGTTTCTGTGCGAGGGCTTTCTCTAGTTGTGGCAAGCAGGGGCCACTCTTCATCGCAGTGCACGGGCCTCTCACTCTCGCAGCCTCCCTTTTTGCGGAGCACAGGCTCCAGACGCGCAGGCTCAGTAGTTGTGGCTCATGAGCCTAGTTGCTCCGCGGCATGGGGGATCCTCCCAGACGGGGGCTCGAACTCGTGTCCCCTGCATTAGCAGGCAGACTCTCAACCACTGCGCCACCAGGGAAGCCCCTCTACCTTTGTCCTTGTACAGACATCTCTTCTCCTGTATCTTCGCGGTGTCTCTTACAAAGACACTTATCAGTGGATAATCCAGGGGGATCTCATGATCCTCAATTACCTCTGCAAAGACTTCTTTTTCAATTAGGATCACAGTGATAAGTGTTGGAAGTGAGGATGTGGACATATCTTTTGAGGGGGAGCCATCATTCAACCCACTATAAGGTATTATTAACACTGTTGTAGAGATGAGGAAACCTGGGCTCAATGCATGGAGGTGATTTGCCCATGGTCGCTCAGCTGGTGGGTGCAGAGCTGGGCTGGGACTCACCCTCGGGCTTGCTTTGTACACCGTCTACTAAAGAGCATTATGGAACCTCAGAGAATGTAGGACAGTCCTTAGCAATCCGGCTTTCAAGGCTCTGCCTTGCCCACAGAGGGCGCTCAATGTAAGTCTGTTATGGAGGTAGTTATTGATTCTGAGGCCTTGACCTGAGCTGCTGGGTGATGGGGAAGTGATCTATCTGCCTCTGTATCCCTAACACAGTGCAGAAAATGTCAGGCAAATGAAATTTAATGCCCATAAGAAGACACAGTGCTCATATGTCCACGTGTCTATAGCTTAGTTAGCGGTAGTGCACAGATGCCATGGAAAAAGGCTGTTTGGGAAGGCATAGCTTCCTGAGATCTGTTCCTTGGCCACAGTCTACTTAAGGGACCTCAGATCAGTCACTCTGCCTTGCTTTCCAAGGATGTAAGGTGGGGTGAGTTAGTAATGCTCACTCTTCCTACAGATCTCATAGGGTATTTCTAGGTTTTGTGGATTTAGGGGGGTCCTGTATGAAGGCAGGAGGAAGTAAAAGATAAAATTTCCAAGCCCTTTCAAGCACTAATGTTTTAGGAAAAAATTTAATTATGTTGTACGCCACCAGATGTAAGCACATATTGTAACTGTGAGGGCAACATGAAATAGGGGACAGTCATGCTTTTTTGCTTAGATTAGAGCAAGGAACCCTGCTTACACTTCGATCGGAAGGATGGAAGTTCGACAGCAATCCCTTTGTGATGTTGGGGGATGTATTTCGTGGGAAAGGGTCCTGACACTGACTTCTCAGAGGAGAGTTTGGGAACCAGGAGGACGGTGGGATGTAGAAGGCAGGAGTTAAGGGTGATGACATATTGACTTAAGGAAGCCTTTCCAAAAGTTACGGCTGTAAAACCTTGCAGTGGTTGACTTGGGAACGTGAGACGGCCTCGGAATCAACAAAACGGGGGCAGATCCTTAACTCTCATCTGTGGGTTTGGAGGGCTTCCTGCCTGGTAGAGGAATGAGAAGTCTCTGTCTATCCAACTTGTCTAGAGCTTGTGCTTTGGAGTCAGACAGACCCGGGTAAAGTTCCTCCATTATCATTTACCAATTATTGACTTTGTACAAGTTACTTAACCATCTCAGGTTCCTTGGCTGTAATAGCGATACTAGTATCCACTCCTTGAGGTTGAGTGTGAGATCAGATGTGTCAAGGCAGGAAAAACACTTAGAACAGTGCTTGGCACCCAGTAAGCATTTAGAGGTTCTGACGTGTATATGGGAAACCCTGTCATCCTCGTTTATGCGGTGAGGACAGTTTGGAAAAGCTCCAGGTTGGGTCAGGAGAGTCCTTGTGTGGTTAACAGACGAATGCTTTGGGACTTCCCTGGTGGCACAGTGGTTAAGAATCAGCCTGCCAATGCAGGGGACACGGGTTCGAGCCCTGGTCCGGGAGGATCCCACATGCCGTGGAGCAACTAAGCCCGTGCGCCGTAACTACTGAGCCCGCGCAGCACAACTACTGAAGCCTGCGTGCCTAGAGCCCATGCTCCACAACAAGAGAAGCCACCGCAATGAGAAGCCCGCGCACCGCAATGAAGAGTAGCCCCCGCTCGCCGCAACTAGAGAAAGCCCGCGCGCAGCAACGAAGACCTAACGCAGCCCAAAATAAATAAAATTAAATCTTAAAAAAAAAAGAACAAATGTTTTCTGTGTTTCAAGGTGAAGGCACATTGAAGCTTGGTATTTTTGTTTATTAAACACTGTAAGGCAAGGCAAGGCTTGGTGGAACACCAGAAGGTCGTCGTTTTCTGTGATTGTGGCTCTCGGGCAGGGTGTTGGAATGCCCCCGCTCCCCGGGACTCCCTTCTGCTGCTTTGGTGACTCCCCACAGACAGGCCAGCTCCCAGGCATCCGAAACACCACTGGGAAGGCAGGAATTTGCAATCCGTTCCAAGCTGGAAGCGACTTTCATGTGATGGGGCCACCCTGCTCTGTGACTCTGTAAGGAATTCTCCCAGTTCTGGCAATTTTCCAAATTCCTGGGACATGATCAAGTGACCAAACGACTTCAGGTCAGAATCAGGAGAAGGCTGGATCTGGAATCTCATGTGAGAGCATGCGAAAAACTCAAGCCCCAAGTTTCTTTATGATTTTCCGTATTCTTTCCAGGCAGCTCTTTTAAGGGAAGGAATATACAACCCTCAAAGTGGAAAGAAATTAAATTTAGGTTAAAAAAAGAAAAAAATCAGAGGTGCAACTCGATGACCAAAGAGGTCACTATGAATGGCACACGTTCGTTTTTTTTGGAACCCAAATCAATGGAAATGAACTGAATTGCCTTCCGTACATTTTTTGTGAGTGAGCTTGGAACATTTATCGCTCTAAAGGTGACCTTATGAGAGGAATACTGCCGTGTGAATCCCAACCCTGGCTTCTAGCACTAGTTGGGCCTCTAACTCACTGTGAAACTGTGAGCAAACCTCCTAACTTCTCAGGAAGTCAGTTTCCCTATTTCTAAAATTAGTTGGCTTCAGAGTTTCCTTCCCTATTTAAAATTCTTTGTTGTATTTTTAAGTGTTAGATGAATTCACCCCTGATAGATCCATTACAGAATTCATAAGGATCTCTGATGTTTGCAGGGTGCCTCATTGTTTCATTTGTTGTTGAGAAGCTTCCGAGCGTGGCAGGAAGGTTTTGTTACCCCAGCGTATAGATTAGGAAGCTGAGGCTCAGGTCAGCTGAGTGTCAAGGCCAGGACTTTCTGGCTGGTGATCAGAGAAGGTGAAACGAAACCTCAGATCTCCCGATATCTAGTCCAGATATGAGTTCTTCCCAATCTTGCCACCTAAATTGTTGACAGAGCAAGAAACCATATCTAACCAGGGCTGGTCTCTGCCAGAGACAGAGTCCTGTTTCACTTGCTTTTCTGAATAATGTTATCAGCCACCTCAGGTGGTTCTTCTAAGGTTCCCGTTTGGAGTCCAGTTTACAGTCAAATGCGCTCCATGTTAAAGATGCAGATTTCCAATGTGGGTCTTATAACCAGGCATGCAAAGGCACCAAGGGAATGGTAGGAGGGGTCTAGGCTGGAAACCAGGCAGGTGGGCATCTCTTTTCCACCATTAACTGGCTGCTCCTTTACCTTTCTTTTTCCATCTTTAAAATGGGTCATATCGTATCCAGTGTTTAGGATACTCGTACAGGAGTTCTCTTGCTCTCTCCCTCTTGTCTTAATCATTTGTAAATGGAATATTTGACATTCATTACAAATGATGCCATATAGGGACGTGGAATGCTAGAAAGATGGTTGTCATATGTTGCTATGGGAAACAAACGATACAGAGTAGTATGTTTTGTATGAACTCTTTTTGTATAAAAATGTAAAATAAGGTATACAATGAAGAGAGAAGGATCGTCACCCTTGGGCTAGTTATGGTTTTCCTTAAACGTGTAAGTTGACTCTATGTTATGTGTTAATTCTTTTTTTTTTTTCTTTTTAAAGTTTCTTTTAAAGGTGTGCAGGTGAGGATTCTATTTGGGAAAACAATCGGATAACCAGTTTACTTCCAGGTGGTGGTTGAATAAGACCGATTCCCACAAATTTTCAAAACAAATTGTGTTCTTCCCAGTAATTGCTGCTTAACCCTCTTTTCGTTCAAGACTGGCCCTTCCAGCTGCCCGGGGGTCAGTGGGATTGAGGGTGCTACTGCCAAGCGCAGTTGGCCTCTGGGTGCCACATCTGCTGCTTGCCTTTGCCAAGCAGCTGTGTTCTGAGCACGCGGCGTGATGACACTCACCTGCAGGAAATGTGGGTCGCGCACTGCGTCTGCAGGCCGGGGGGCAAAGAGCGGACGGTTCCACTCCAGCAGGTGGGCCGGCCAATCGAGAAAGGGCTAGAGCAATGCAAAAAGAATGTCTGTTGCTCTTAGCAATGAGCGAGGGTGCCCCAGCTGTTGGACAAGACCGTGGGCAGGATGCTGTTGCAATTTGGCCAAGAACCCACAGTCCCTGGGCTCGGGACTTTCAACACAGAGGATCCTGAAGGGAGTTTTCCCGTAAGCTCCCTAGTAGGGCTGGAGAGAGACAGAAAGACAGAGCGAGAAAACCACGCACACACACGCAGAGACATCAGTTACACATGCAGAGGCATCAACGTAACACACAGATTCCCTGCTCCAAGGTGTATTTCTGTCACATTTCTCTCAGTCTTTTTTTTTTTTTTTTTTGGTCCTGCTGCGTGGCTTGCGGGATCTTAGTTCCCTGACCAGGAATTGAACCTGGGCCCTCGACAGTGAACGCGCAGAGTCCTAACCACTGGACCGCCAGCGAATTCCCTCTCTCATCCTTGTCAGGAGCAGAGAGGGTACCTTTCTTTGCTCTCAGGAAGCATGGCTCCAAAATTGGAAAACGAAATAACTATTTCATGCCTGAATGTAATTTTTTTAAAAAATTTACTTTATTGGAGTATAGGTGATTTACAATGTTGTGTTAATTTCTACTGTCCAGCAAAGTGATTCGGTTATACACACACACACACACACACACATACACTGAATGTAACCTTTATTTTAATTTTTGTATTTAAGTGTATTTCTTTTTATGTATTTCATTTTGTTTCATGGAAAGTGACATTGTTTTTCCATTTCTGAAAGTAATGGCGTTCTTTTAAAAGTACACTGATGTAAGTAAAATGGGGTCACTTATAATGTTAATAATATTGTTAGAATGTGGAATTGGCAAAAATCTTTCAAGTGATGCAAACCACTGAAATGTGGGCAACACCATTCCTCACTGGCCTGGGAGTTGAAAGACCTGTGGCTTTCCTGTTAGGATCACCTACTAATTGGGTGAAGGTAAGTCAGCGGCTCCGGAGCTTGTCTGTACATTGGAATCACCTGGCGGGGGAGTGGAGGGAGGGTTTCAAAAACTACTGATGTGTGTTTCTCATCCCCAGAGATTCTGATGGAGCAGACCTGGGGTATGGCCTGGGTGTTGGAGTTTGTAAAAGATCCCTAGGTGATCCTAATGGTAGGTGCATTGGGAACAGCTGCCCCGAACAATTTCTTATATCTCCCCTTAGTTTCCTTATCTGTAATATGGGGGCCTTGAGTGTCTACAAAAGAGGGGCTGCCCTGCCCTCCACATTCTTAAAAATGCAAGCAAATAGCTTCAAGTGAATGATTGAACACTTTCTCCCTGAAAGGGATTGCTGGACAGTATAAGACTTCAGCGTGCTAGAAGGAGAGGAAAATATCAGGTCTAGTCTGGGGCTATTGGTGCAAAGGGAAGAAGGTGGAACAGAAAATGGAGAGGAAAGGGTTGCCTCACAGAAACTCTTTTCTCCAGGCCAGCTTCGCTGATAATTCGTATTTTTAGATAGGAACGGTGTGGGGTGGGCAGAGCTAAGTAAGACCTGGATCTAGGAGACGTGGGCTGCCATGGGCTAGCGGTATGACCTCAGACAAGCCACTCTACCACTTTGGGCCTCAGTTTCTCCATCTGGAGGATGAGGGGGTGGACTGATTGGCCCCTAAGTTCCCTTCCCTTGTGCCTGGGGTGAACCGCTAAAGCTTATTCTCCCACCTCCCCCCGCCCCTGCCCTGTCCTTTTGGCTTTTTGCCAGCAGAGTCCCCAGCGGGTCGGTAGATGGCGCTAGAGACCTTTGAATTAGGCTTTCAGGGTTGTTGGGTCCTCCTGATTCATCCTCTCACCCTGGCAATGCTGGGAACGCTGCCCTGGAAGGAAGGCTTTTCTGTTGCCGGGCTCCACAGCTGCTGTCTGAATTGATTCATTTGTGAGCCACAAAGGCGCAAAATTTAAAGGAAAAGCATTTCTTTGGCGTTCCCAGCCCCACTAGGGCACAGTACACTTGGACCACGTTGGTGCTTCGATCCCAGTTATATCTTTCCTCTCTCACTGGGGTTAGACTTCACCTGTGTCTGATAGTTGGTCGATGTTCCTGCAATGATGAATCAGTGAGGGAGCCTGGGCATGCTTAATAGGACTTTAGGGGTAAGAGAGAAACGTGGGTCATTTTTTAAAAGCAAAACCAATTTCTGGGAGGGACTTCAGTTTGGATATACTGTGTTCCATCTCCGTGAATGAATGAAGCGTGGAGCTCCCTCCCACATTCCAAGCGTTCTGCTGGCATGTAGGTAGATTATTACATTGTGACGCAGTAAACACAATGGCAGTTGAGGCCCAAAGCACAAATGGCCTAGAGTATAATACAGACCTTCAAAAGCAAGGACTTTTACCTAGAGACAGAGATCATTGTTTCCTGTGCAGGACCTGAGTCTTCTGTTTATAACAAGAGCTGTGGATGAATACATCTAATGCTCCTGGAAATTAGAATGATATTCATAGAGGGGATGCTTAGAACGTGAATGCTACGGGTAGTTAGGGTGATGTTACCAGATTAGCCAAACACCCCTTTCAGACTTTTTTTTTTGGCTGCGCCGTGCAGCATGCAGAATCTTAGTTCCTCGACCAGGGATCGAACCTGTGCCCTCTGCAGTGGAAGAGCAGATTCTTAACCACAGGCCCGCCAGGGAAGCCCCCCCTTTCAGTCTTTGGGGGAACGTGCTGGGAGGGCAAGAGAATGGGGGGGCAGTCTGGGATAAACAGACGCAGACTAAGAGCACTGAGTGCCTGGTATTTAAGCTGTCATGAGGTCACTTGGTTGGCTTCCCTGTAATTCCCAGGGTCAATCTGGTGTGATAAACTTTTCCAGCAGTCAAGTTTATCTGGGATACGCTTTATCTTGGAAGTTACAGAAACTTCCAAAAAGCAACCAGCTGGGTTTTCCCTTGCTCCTTGTATAGCGCTGCCTCAGCTTCTCCACGTTTACGGTGTTTATGAAGATCCGTAACAGCTGGCCCCAAACCCGGCCCCTAGGAGAATCGTTTCCGGGAGGATTCCGAAGGCTGTGTTTCAGCTTCAAGACCAGCGAGAAAGTAAGTTGAAAATCCCGTGTTCATAACATTGCAGTTATAATCATAGCCGCCATTAATTGAATGCCTCCCAAGTGCCAGATGGTATGTTAGGGAGTTTTCACTGAATTGCACTGAAATCCCTGAGAAGCCTGCAGGGCCCCATTCTTACACCCGCGTTAGTGGAGGATTGGAAGAGGGGGAAGCCGTTTGCCCTCGGCTCCCGTAGCTGGCGAGCAGCCGGGCTGGAATCGTAACTAGGGTGCCCAACTCAGCCCAGTTCGCTCAGGACTTTCCAGGTTTTAAGACTGAAAACCCCATGTCCCAGTAACCACCTGGGTCCTGGGCAGCAGGGATGGTTGGTCAGCCTAATATGCATGTGTGTTGGGTTCTCTCTGCTGTGCCCTGGCGGTCCTGAGAAGGGTCCTTCGCTCCTCTCATGACAGCCAGCGGTATGTGGTTTGCGCCTCTCCTTGAAACCCGCTATGGGACGTGCCATGCCCCTCCTTATCTGTCCCCGAGTGTCTGCTCCGCCACTGCCCAGGGCCTTGTCCCCTCCCGGCTGCTTCCCAGCCCCTCCATTGCCTGCTTGCTCTCGTTTTGAGTCTGTCCCTCTACCGTTCATCTGTTTGGAGCTTCCCCCGAGCACCCAACCCATGGCTGGCTACAAACCATCTGAAGACTTGAACCGGAGGGTCCAGCTGAGCCCCCTCCTGGTTGTGCCCCAGGCGTCCCTGGAGCCTTTGCTTTCTCATCCAATATGAGGTGATAGCTGTACTCACCTCAAGACACTGCCCTATAGTTTAACTTAAACGCAAGCTATGAAATTGATTTTGAACCTGAAAGGCACGGCACGCATTGGCTCTCGTTGCTGTCGGCGGCTTCCTACTTTCCCTGCCTACCTCGGGAAGCTATGAGTTCGGTGGCAGTGTGGACCCTCCAAGCCTGGAAGCTTTTGGTGTCTGCTGGCCTGGATACCCATGGCTTGTGTGTCTTGGGTTTCTTCTCTGCATTTTGTGGCTTTAAAAACAGGATTTTGTGAGTGTTTGAGAAATTAGCTTGTGAAATGCTTCGTCTTGTCTCTGGACTGGCTTCAAGTTGAAAAGGACGTTGCAACCATGTGTCTTCAAGTCAGCCCTCCAGACCCAGCCCTGGGAACACGGGCTCACAGTGTTGTCCATAAGCATTTGTGGCGTGAATGGATCAGTGAATGAAAGTGACGATAAGTAATGGGGAGGACCTTACAATGGGAGGTAAATTTGCTTTGCCAGGCTAAAAATAGTCAATGCAACAAACAAGCTGATCTCTCACAAACACCTGAAATCTTTCTAGAACAAGGTGGCTTGTGAAGAAATACATTAAATAAGAAGTGTAATCCTTTCCCTTTTCTTTTCTTCTCTGTCCTAGTTCTTTTCACCCCTTGCTGTGGTCCTTCCCACCGTAATCCCATTGTCATCAACTAAGCACAGGTGTGAGCCATTTTTATCGTACCTATTTTAGCAGCCCTCAAGTAGGTAATTTTGCCTCCCTCTCCAAACCAATCCAGGGCGTGGCCATTTTCCATTATTTCTGTTCTTTCATCTTATGTCACTGGTTACTTCTCAGCCTCCTTTGCTGGTTTCTTTTTTCTGCTGTACCTCTTACATTAGAAAGCCCAGGGCTCCATCTTTGGGGCCTCTTTTCTCTGATTTATATATATATATATATATATATATATATATATATATATATATTTTTTTTTTTTTTTTTGCGGTACGTGGGCCTCTCACTGTTGTGGCCTCTCCCGTTGCGGAGCACAGGCTCCAGACGCACAGGCTCAGTGGCCATGGCTCACAGGCCCAGCCGCTCCACGGCATGTGGGATCCTCCCGGACCGGGGCACGAACCCGCGTCCCCTGCATCAGCAGGCGGACTCTCAACCACTGCGCCACCAGGGAAGCCCGCTCACTTATATTTTTAATGGACATCTAAATTCAACTTGTCCCAAACTGCGCTCCTGGTCTACCCCTTGCCTGCCCCTCCCAACCTGGGTCCCCTGCGTTCTTCCTCATCTCACCTGAGGGTGGCCCCATCCTTCCCGTTGTTCAGGCCACAAATCTTGGAGACATCCTTTACTCTTTATCTCTCATCCCCACTTCAAATCTGCCAGAAACGCTTTAGTTCAACTTTAAGACACTCCATTTCCTTGATACCAAGATACAGGCTATGTCAACTCTTCGTATCTCCAAATGAGGAATGGGCCTCATGAACTGGCATCTTAAATTCAATGAGATGTGGTATAGCAAGGATTTGGCCATTTCTCAGCCGTCCACTGTTAACACTTGGGTCAAGGTCATCCTCAGTTGGATGACCGTCATAGCTTCTGGAGTGGTCCCCTTGCCTCTCCCTTGATAATCCATTGTCTATTCTCAAATGATAGCTGGGTGACTCCTTAAAAACATAAATTGGAAATCTTCCAATGACTTTCTGCCTCAAGAAGAAAAAAAGCTGATGTCCCCATAGCATCCGGCCCTTCCTTCCTGTCTACTGCGTCCTTACTCTGTTCATCCCTCGCACACGCTTCCGCAGCCACTCTGGCTTCACTGCTGTTCGTCAGGAAATTCAGACGTGCCTCCACCTTTGGGCTTTTGCAGTGGCTGTTCCTACTCTGCAGAAAACTCTTCCCTCAGTTATCTGCTTGGCCAACCTCTTTATCTCTTTCAAGCTTTGCTCAAACATCATCTTATCGGTGAGGTTTGCTTTGACCCTCTCTTTAAAATTACAACCCATCTCATGCCCTAATACTTACCTCCCATTCTCTGCTCTTTGATTCCCATAGCACTTATCACTTCCTAGCATATTTCACAATTCAGTTATAAATACCCATCTTCCATTTCTGGAATGGAAGCTTCACCAGGGCAAGAATTATTTTGTCTGTTTTACTTCCTGATGGGTCCCAAGCACCTGGAGGAGGTGCTCTTCCATATTTGTTGAATGTGTGAATGAATTTCACATTCAGCAAAAGCAGCAGGAATCGGAGAACCCAAAGTCGAGTATGTGACCTTGTCAGAGACCCTGGTGTGATCTTGGTGACGACAAGAAACGTTTTCCCTCCTTTCCTTTCAAAGCAAGACTCCCAAAGCTGAAGCTATTATTGAAAGCAGCAGTGGGGAAAGGGTGGGAAAGATGGCTCGTGGAAAACAGTGAAGTCAGTGTCTTTAGTAGCTTGGGTGAGTCAGAAGCTGGGTAGCCACGTCTGACTGTCATTAATCATCCTCTTCACACCACATCAACACAAGCGACAACTTTTGTCTATACCTCCTGCTTCCAGTGCCATGATGTATGGCCTGGGAAGAGTCCTGGGCACTAATAGGTGAAGAACCCGAAAAGATAAATGCTCACGTCTTGGCCTGTGAAGGAAGAGTTAATCATAATGAACGCGCATACTGGACGTGCAAATGGACGTGCAAACCTGCTTTGGCTTTGGCCTCCCAAGCCTGGTTTGGCTGTTCTCCTTGTACAAGGTCCTGGTGACTGTTATCCCTGAAGAAGAAATGGCACTTGTGCATAGCTTTGTGACCACCTGGTTGCGTGGCTCTCTGAGAAGTTAGTTGGAAAAGAGAACAGATGAGGACAGAGTTGTAAGATCAGGCAGACAGATTCAGAACCCCTCTTTTCCACCCCAACAGAGAGCTCCAGGTGAGAGCACGTTATGTGGACAGAGATAAGGGCTTGGATTTAGAGTATCATTTCGCTATTTCCCACATTCTTGGGCAAATTATTATTTTTAGTTTTCCGCATGACTTATGAAGTGATAGTCTCTTGTAGCTGTATAGAATTTTGGATATCACCAAGGGCTTTAACTGTTATTAGCTAATATGGTCCTCTCAATTCTGTAAGGTTGGGGAAGGTCTAATTATCTCATTTTACAGACAACCCCTCCCCACCAAGATTCTGAGAATTCAAGTCATTTGTCTGAGGTCACAAAGCTAGTAAACAGCAAAGATGGGATAAAAATTCAACTTCTTGTTTCCTAGCCCTCTAAAATTTCAAGAATCTCTTAGGTATTCAAATCTAATTTATTGACATTGAAGTGGAGTAAACAGTGATAACCCTCCCAAGGAAAGATTTTCTTAAAAACGAAAGATGGAGGAAGGGCATAAAGACAATGGTTGACCGGAACAGCTGAATCCTGAGTTACATTTTTTCATTCATTCATTCATTTCAAAGATTTTTTTTGAGCATCTGTTTTGTGCTGTGAGCTCTTCTAGGTATTTGAATTTTAGGTCCAGTGGCACCTGGATATTGAAATATCTTTGTGTGGTAGGGAAGGAGGTCTTTCAAGTCCTGGAAGAGTTAACCACCCCACATGGTTTTCATTGTGGTCAGTCAACAAACCCTAGAGTGTTTGTGATTACCAGAAAAAGCTATGCCTTTGTTCATGCTGTTCCTGCCACGTGCAATTCCCTTCCCTCAACTGGCTGCCCATCTACCTCTGCTCCCCTTTGAAGACTTAACTTGAACACTCCCCCCTACCTCGGATGAAAACTGCCTTGATACTTCATCATTTCCCATAGAATTGACCACTGTCAACTCTTTGAACCCTGCAGACACTGTCACATACCTACAGTTCTTCCTCACATTGGTTTATGTGTCTGTTTCTCTCTACCAGGCTTTGAGCATCTTGAAGGAAGACATAGTGTCCATTCAGAAAATTTCGTAGAGTATTGAAAAATATAAACAATCTAGAGAAAACCATCATTAACATTTTCATATGTTTCGTTATATTACTAACATATACTTAAATATATCGTTTTTCTAAATCTGAAATCATATGGCTTTATTTCCTTTCTTCTAACAAAGATGAATTTTCTCCTATATTTTGATGCTTCTTAAACTGGGACATGTTTTACAACCAATATTACATTATTGTTAATATTACAGTGTCTGTCAATACCCAAATTTGATGTTAAATAGATGGTGAGTTTTAAATTGCTGCTATCTAGAATTGAGAGAATACTATGTGTACATGTGTGTGCATATAACATACTTTCCCAAATATACATGTATATATAGTGTTTTCTCAAATAAACATATATGTATGTGTATATATTTATATTCTATAGTGTGTATTGACCATATTATGTTGCGAGCATTTTCTCATGACAGTGAATGTTCCTTGAAAACATAACTTTTAACGGCCGCCTAGAATTGAATGTATGGATGAACCACACACTCTTTGATTATTCTTAGCCCTTTGAGCTCTTCCCAGTTTTTGTTAATATATGTATGGAGTTCTATGATGAACTTCCATGTGCATGTATCTGGTTTTATTTTTCAAATAAATTCCAGAAGTAGCATCGCTAGGCCAAAGACAAATGTTTTTAATTGACCGCAGAACAGGGTCTAAGCAGCTCCTATCCAGACCCACCAGCCTCATTCTGCCCCAGTTCTACCTTCGAGGAGCACGAAGAAAGATAGATAGTAGTTACATGCCCCTTGGCGGCTGCCAGAGGTCACTTAAACCTTCTTTTGCAAAAAGTATGTCAGCAATTTAAAGAAGCACATTCCTTCTTCTATAAAAGACAAAATAAAAAAGTAAGATTTAAGCAAAACTGTTGCACGGTGACCGTATCCTTGAACCCAAGTTATTTTAGTCCTGAATGCTACAAGCTCCAAGTGGAGTCTTGAGTGCTGCGCCCTTGAGTCCTGAATACCATAGGCTCAAAAGTGTCCAACACTCTGATGGGAGGCGGGTTGGAGACTAACCCATCCAGACTGACTTGGACCAAGGAAAACTCATAAAACAAGAGAGCAGCTTTCGTGAAAGCATGTTCCAGTCCAGCTTTTAAACATGAAGTAAACGCCTTCTGTATGTCGGCACCGTGCTGGTTCTGGAGACGCCATGATGACCAAGATTCAATTCTTACCTCAGAGGCTCAGAGACTAGTAGTAGAGTGAAACTGGTAAAGGCACGAGTTCAAGAAAGTGTCACCGTTGTTTTGTTGGGTTTACACATAACAGCAAGGGCAAATGGGAGGAAAAATTAACTGCAGATGTGAGAAGAGGAGGTTCAGGAAAGATTCACAGTGAAGTTTGAGCTGAGTCTGGAAAGATGCTGAAAAAATTTGATTTTTTTTTTTGTTCCTTTCTTCCTTACTAGTACCAAACACTCCCTTTATAATTTTTACTGAAGGTCCAGTTATGCTGTGTCCAGGGAGGACACTTTCATACTCATCCCATTAAGCTGCTGGCCTGAGGGGAAAGGCAGACCATTGGAGGACCTTTTTGGCTTCGTCAGTGAGAGTAAACCTGGGCAAAACACAGGCTGGGATGATACTGATTAAGAATGGCCTCTTCTTGCAGGATGGCAGGATTGCTCCTTCCCCAGCATATTTGTTTTCTGTCATAATTCAGTTTTGCTAAGAAGGCAGAAAGGGAGAGAGAAACTTTCTGGAAAATGCCCCTGAGATGTGGGAGCAGATGTGAACATTAGTCTGAACAGTTTAATGAACCACCGCTAGGGGATCACACCCAGTAATTTAGTAGGACGTGGATGAGACCGTCCTCAGAGGTCACTTATCTGGCCACATTGGCTATGTGACAAACATCTGAGAACCAGGAAATGGGCAAAAAAAAATAGACTCAGAGATGTCAAAGCCAGAGAGTGAAAAAGGCCTTGGAGTAAAAGCAAAGTACTTTCTTTCTGGCTTTGGTGCAGAACTTATTTTTTCTTACTTCAGAAACAGTTCTGGGACTTCCCTGGAGGTTCAGTGGTTAAGACTCTGTGCTTCCAGGGCAGGGACGCGCAGGTGTGATACCTGGTCAGGGAACCAAGATCCTGCACGCCGCGTGGCACGGCCAAAAAGAAGTAAATAAAGAAAGAAAGAACTTAAGAAACAGTTCTAACTTGGCAACCTCATTTCCCAATACCTAGCCGATTAGATACAGAAAATTAAAAGTGTGAAGTGGAAGGGGCTGCAAGATTCAGCTCAAGCTGCATAAAATCCAGAGACCCTGATACTGACCAAGCAGGAAAAAGCAGAGAAAACTTCTCAGGCCGTCTTCTGGCATTTCATGCAAAGACAACAGTGTGCTATTGGCCACTAATTCCCTTGGCTGTTGCAATGCAATGAGGGCGGACCCTTGGTCCCTGAACAGGACTAAAATTATGTTTAATGCCCTCAATTTACAAAGCCAAAGAGACAAGACACTTTTCCTTCCAAGATAACGAAGATATTTAATTCACATTTAAAAGTTTTTTTTTTTATAATTTGGAAAATCCATTCATTGAGATTCTTCTTTCTTGATAACACTAGGTTAAAGAAATACTACTGTCTCAGAAGGCAGCTATTATCAAGGGGTAAAGTGGAACTCATCTGTGTGTTGGGAGCGAGAAAGTAGTGAGTGCAAAAAAGGGAAAGAAAGGGGATATTAGATATAAGCAACCCTGAGTGGTGAGTTATGGCTTCATATAGGTTTCCGGGGAGCAGAGGGGAAGATGAGTTTGGAGATGTTAACAGAGGTCAAGTCATGGAGAATACCAGTTACTTCCTTGTCTGCACTTAGCATTGTTTTTTTAATTTTAGACATTCTGGTGAATGTGTAATGGTGTCCATGGTGATCTTAATTTGCATTTCCGTGATAAGTAATACTTTTGAACATTTTTTCTTTTACTTATTGGTCATTTGTATGTTTTGTCATGCATCTCTCTTCAAATGTTTCACTCCCCACCCCCTCCCCAGTTTGGCTGTTTTGCTTATGATTGAGGTGCAAAGTTCTTTATTTCTGAATACAAATCCATTGTCAGATATATGTGTTGTGAATATTTTTTTCTAGGCTTGCCTGTTCATTTTTTCAATGGTGTCTTTAAAAAGCAGGAGTTTTAAATTTCGATGGAGTCCAATTTATCGATTTTTTCCCGTATGCCTTATTTTTTCCCTAAGAAGTCTTTGCCTAACTTATTGCTACAAAGATTTTTCTCTTATGTGTTCGTCTAAAAATTTTATAATTTTAGTATTACTTTTAGATCTATAATCTATTTCAAATTAATTTTTGTGAATGGTGTGTGATAAATGTTAAGGGTAATTTTTCCCCAGATGAATATCCAGTTGTTCTAACACCATTTGTTGAAAAGACTACTCTCTTACCATTGAATTACCTTGGCTTCTTGGTCAAACACTAATTAACCAGTTCAAGGATCCGTTTATTAACTCGCTCTTCTTCTCCTTTGATTTCCGTCTATCCTAATGCCAATATCACACTGTCTTGATTAATGTAAATTTATAATAATTCTTGAACTTAGATATTGCTAGTCTCCAACTGTGTTCTTTTTCAAGATTGCTGACTATTCCAGGTGCTTTGAAGTTTTAGTATAAATTATAGAATCATTTTGTCGGTTTCTACAATCAAAAAAGCCTGCTAGGATTAAGACTGGAATTGTGTGATTCTGTTGATTAGTTTTGGAGGAGTGGCCATTTTAACAATATTGAACCTTGCAGTCCATGAAAATCAGTACATCTTTCTATTTATTTAGGTCTCCTTTAAATTATAGTCTTCAGTGTACAGGTCTTGCATATAGTTTAAATTTATCCCTACGTGTTTCATATTCACGATACTATTGTAAATGGTATTTTAAAAACTTCACCTGCTGGTGTGTAGAAGTACAACTTATTACTATTTTATTAATGTGACCTCCTACCCTGTGACCTTTCTAAACTCCATTATTAGTTCAATAGCTTTTTGTTTTTGTAGATTCTTTAAGATTTTCTTCACATATGATCAGGCCATCTGTAAATAAAGACAATTTTACTTCTCCCTTCCCAATATGTTTGCCTTTCGTTTCTTTGTTTACCTTATAGCACTGCTTGAGACATCTGGTAAAATTCTGATTAAAAATGGTGAGAGTTGGGACTTCCCTGGTGGTCCGGTGGTTAAGCCTCCGTGCTTCCAATGCAGGGGGTGCGGGTTTTTTTTTTAAACATCTTTATTGGAGTATAATTGCTTTACAATGGTGTGTTAGTTTCTGCTGTATAACAAAGTGAATCAGCTATACGTATACATATGTTCCCATAACTCTTCCCTCTTGCGTCTCCCTCCCTCCCACCCCTCTAGGTGGTCACAAAGCACCAAGCTGATCTCCCTGTGCTATGCGGCTGCTTCGCACTAGCTATCTATTTTGCGTTTGGTAGTGTATGTATGTCCATGGCACTCTCTCACTTTGTCACAGCTTGCCCTTCCGCCTCCCCGTATCCTCAAGTCCGTTCTCTAGTAGGTCTGTGTCTTTATTCCTGTCTTACAGGGGGTGCGGGTTTGATCCCTGGTCGGGGCACTAAGATCCCAAAAAGTGAAAAAAAAAAAAAAAAGGTGAGAGTAGATATTTTTGCCTTCTTCCCCAATTTAGATAAACATTAAATCATTCATTATTGTGTATGATGTTAGAATAGGTTTTTCATAGATGCTCTTTATCTGCTTGAGGAATTTCTTCTAATCTTAGTTTGCTGAGAGTTTTTTTATCATCAGTGGGTTTTGACTTTTGTCAAATGCTTTTTCTGTACCGATTGAGTTGGCTATAGGGGGTTCTTTTGCCCTTTATTCTACGGATATGGTGAGTTGCATTGATTACTTCTGAATCTTAAAGGAGATTTGAATTCCTAGGATTGGCTGTTGGTACATCCGGTTTTAAATTCCTGCCATGGTCCTGACCCCTTTTTAATTTAGCTATAAGATTGCTTATGTTTTGAATCCTAAAATTTCACACATGACATGAAATGCTACTACTTGTTATGAAAGAGACCAGGTTGAGATAGGTATACCTTCTCATCATCACCATAGCACTCTGTTACTTTTTAGCATGTACATTTTACATCAAATTACAATGGTTACTTTCCTCTTTTACTTTAGTATCTTCCCTCACTAGATTTGAATTTTCTAAGAGCTGAGACTTTGTCTTTTTCATTTTGGTAACGCTGATGCGAAATACGTGATAATACGAAGAAGGAGAGTAATAGCTGTGAAGCGGTGCTTTGCCTCTATTACTTCTAATCCTCCCCAAACTGTACTAGGTTGCCCTTCTTAGCCCCTCTAGCAGATCCCAGGTCACCTAGCTGGTAGGCACAAATCCATGACTGGAAGCTTGTTCTCTTTCCTCCTTGTTACAGAATCTCTTACATGGTAGGCTATTAAATGATTAGTTATTGGCTGAAGGAGCAAATGAATGAGTGAATGAAAGTAACCTTTCCCCCCTTTTTTTTCATGAATGGAGCAGGTCCCCCTAATGAGAAAAAAGTCAGCTTGGAGACAGGCCTGTTGGCAAAGGCATGAGAGAAGGGGAAAGGAGTGGGAGCTCTAGCTAAAAAAGAGAAAAGGAAGTATAAGCTATAAATTTACTTGACAGGGTTGCATCTCTGCGGCTTAGACGTTGGGCACTTCATCTTGGCACTATTATTATATAACAGGAGGATGGAGAAATGGCCGGAAAGTATTGCTTCCTATTACATAACTCTTACTATGTGCCTGACAGCCTTTCTGATAGTGAGAGAACAGAAAGTATGCCTCTCTCTGAGTGAAAGGCTTTCGAGCTCCTTGCAGTGGAATTAGCCTGGTCTTCAGCCGTTTAGAGCGTTAGAGAAGCCACTGATTTCCTCAGGCTGTCTCCCCGGTCCTGTGTCTCTGCACCCCCTTCCCCAGGAAATGTGTTATATTCACATTCCTTACAGTCACTTTTAAGATCTTCTAAGTATGTCGTCCTGCAGAACCAAAAGAGGGATTTCTGGTGGAGAATGCACTTGCATAGTTGAGTTTTGTCCCTGGGTCACATTGGCTCCGGCTGAGCTGGGCCGTGTCTATTTTTTATTTCCTCATAGTTTTGGTGTTTTGGTGATAAGAAATTGGAACAGTCTTTGAATAGTTCCTACTTGTCTTGTTTGCGTGTTTCACAACGCTGTAGGATACAGTAGGGATTACCTGGTGGCTCTGTGGTGGCCTCTTAGATGGCTCTGAGTGGAGCCACCTTGAAGTCAGTTAGTGTCAACCTTCAGAGCCCCCAAACCAACTGTGCTTTCTGTCTGCGCCGCTCCTTTTTGACCTTCACTGAGTCTGTTCTTTGCCCGGCAGTTGTTCTCCGTTGATACATCAAGCCAAACGAACAGAGGCTGGAATCCTTCAATGTCTTTCCCCTTCGTGCAGTCCTCCAGCAACTTCTGGTGGCTCTACCATCTCTTTGGAATCCAACCCCTTCTTACTCTCGGCTCTGCTCCTTCCATATGCAAGCCACCTCCCTGCTTTTCCTCCTTTCACTTTTGCATCTCTAGCATTGATCTACCAAGCAGCGGCTGGAGTTAATATTTTCAAACCGGTAAATGAAAGCATGCCATAATACTGCGAAAAACCCTCCAAATACTTTCTATCCCAATTAGAAGATCCCACCTCCCCCTCACGCCCTTCATGTCCGCAGGATCTGGTCCTGTTCACCCTCTGACATTATCGTCTATCTCCCTTGTTCCAGACACGCTGGTCTTCTGTTCCCCAGACACACTTTGTCTCAGGCTCTTTGTTCTCGCTCTTCCTATTACTTGGAAAACTCTTTCCTGGGATCCGGCATGGCTAGTTTATCAGCATTCTGCCCTCACCTCAAATGTCTTCTCCTCCCGTGCTACCCAATCTAAAGCTTTCTCTATCTTATTAATTATACTGCTTTATTCTATTCATAGAACCTACGTTTATCTCCAGACTTTTGTTCCTCTCCATTTATTTCCATGTTTATTGTCTATCTCAGGGGTTGACAATGACGGTGGGTCAAATCAATCCTGCCTGTTTTTGTAAATAAAGTTTTATTGGAATGCAGCCATACCCATTTGTTTACATATTTCTAGCGGCTGTTTGGCTCTGTAAGTACAAAGCTGGAGTTGTGACAGACATGTTGGCCTCCAAAGCCTAAAATATTTATTTTCTGGCCCTGCACGGAAAGCACTGTGGACCCCTGCTCTCTCTCCCAACTTGTCCTGTTCACTGGTGAGTCCCCGAATGTTCCAGGTGCGTGGTGGTGCTCAATAAATATTCATCAAATGAAGTTAATGAATGAGGGAACACAGGATGTTGTGACTGGTTTTGACTCTAGGTGTGTGAGTCTTTGGAGCCCATATATCTTGCAGGCAGAAGAGCTAATAGGACCATTTGTGTGTATACGTGCACGTACCTATCCGAGTGTCTGGGGATGAGAAGGCAGGGGGGCAAGATGGACATGAGGCAGGTTTTGTACCCATACAGATCATCATTCCAAACCTGGCTCTGGCACTTAGTATCTACATGACTTTGGAAAAAGTTCAACTTCTACGCTTCAGTCTCTTTACCCTAAAAAGGAGAAAGCGATGCCTACCGTTTCTGGTTCTGGTGAGCATTTTAGAGAGAACACTGGCTCACTTTAGACGCACAGCCAAGGCTGTGGAGTGCACAGCAGACGGTGCTTAGCCTTCTTGAAGTAGTTTGAAAGAACGGAGTGGGGAGAGTCTAAACAACAGCACCGACATTACGGCAGTTCAGTTCCGTTCAATCACCGGACCCAGTGGATGTCTATTAAGTGCCTCCTGCCCTCCAGGCACCATGCTGTGTTCCAGGAACGTAGACGCCATCTGAGAAGAGCTTAACAGCCCTCACGTTCTTGGGTGCCTAGTATGCACAAGACCAAGTTCTCCGAGCTGGGGAATGCAGAGACCAACAAGACGCAGTCCCAACCTTGCAGGCCTTCTGATCTTACATAAGAGGTCGCAGGAGTTCACCTACCACACCTTAGCAGTGGAAGGTTGTAAGAACCACAAGAGATAGGCAGATGCCAAAGAAGATCTACAGGAGGGTCTAGGACCACATCAAGTTTATTTTTAGGTTCCGACAGAGAGGCCTACAGTAATGTCAGCCTTTTTTCTTTAGATAATTTCCAGTCCCCTCTGATTTTATTTTTAAATGGGCTTTATTTGTATATCATCTATTCTGATATTTCAGATCTTACGTTTTTGCCAGTTAGGTGAACAATATATATTTAACAAAAGCAATCATAATACAAAAGTCTAATTTTAGACTTTGCGGGGAAGATAGGCAAACACGTGATTATTGGTAGCATACTAATTTTATTTTTTCTTATGTGGAAAGAGATCTGAGGACCGGCTTTGGGTGTTAGTTCATTAGTCCTGCGTGGCTCACTTAGGCAGGCACATCTCCACCTGTGTCTTTCACTCCAGGTTTTGTGTATTAACTGAGGGACGAGTAACAGCATGAACATAGAGACACTGAAGAAACCTCCTCATTCAGTCTCATTCTTCTGAGAATGTATTAAATAACTCGTAGATACAGTGCTAGGACTTGAAGATACAGAGATGAACAGTTAATATTTTAAACCTCTGAGTTCTGTGCTCATTAAATGCTATTTACATTTCTTATGAAAAAATAAGAAAAATATGAAAACTAAGCCACTCTCATCTCTCAACCATTCACTGAGCACAAACTCTGCCTGAGACACCAAAGTTTGGAACAACAGTCAAACATGATCCCTGTCCTCTGGGAGCTTATAGTTTTGTGGGGATATTGATGGGTGAATAGTCACTTGCTGTGGACTTTTTTTTAGTTTTATGATTGAGAGTCAGTGTATTGTAGGTTCAAATCCTGGGCCCACCCCTGCTAATCTGTTGGACCAGAGGCAAGTTATTTAATCTTTCACTACCTCAGTTTCTTAATCTATAACATGGAGATAATAATAATGACTAACCGTTAGCATTATTGAGAGGTTTGCAGGAGAAGGAACAGTGCTCAGCACATGGCAGGTGGTCAACAAATGTACTGATGATGGTAGAAGGAATCGTGTGGAGCTAAAAGAATATAACGTAGAGGGTGGGATGCTCAAGGGTGGGTTCTCCACTTTTCAGAAAGGACCTTTCCTAAAATTTCCCCTTGCAATCTAAGAATGATTTCACCTCACCTGTATTGGATTACTCCTCTGTGACAACTATTCACTCATGTTCCCTGTTTTTTTTCTCTCCTTCACTGGAGTTCTCAGTCCAATGAGTCTAACATATTTCTGATTTTGCCTACTGGGGGACATCTACAGCACTGACATTGCAACTATTCATTTTTTTAATGTTTTTAAAAATTTAATTAATTAATTATTTATTTTTGGCTGCGTTGGGTCTTCATGGCTGCGTGCGGGCTTTCTCTACTTGTGGCGAGCAGGGGCTACTCTTCGTTGCGGTAGGCGGGCTTCTCATTGCAGTGGCTTCTCTTTGTTGTGGAACACAGGCTCTAGGCCCGTGGGCTTCAGTATTTGTGGCACACAGCCTCAGTAGTTGTGGCTTGCAGGCTCTAGGGTGCAGGCTCAGTAGTTGTGGTGCACGGGCTTAGTTGCTCCGCGGCATGTGGGATCTTCTCAGACCAGGGCTCGAACCCCGTGTCCCCTGCATTGGCAGGTGGATTCTGAACCACTGCGCCACCCGGGAAGTCCTGCAGCTATTTTAAAAAATTGAACTTTTTAACTGTGTCATTCAATTTCCATTAATAGAGTCATTGGAAACTTGAACATTTCCCTCAGAGGTGGAGGAGATTGCAGGTAGCATACTATATTTCACTTTGCATATTCAACTGATAGAATAACAGTAAAGTATGTTAGCTTCAATCATAGTTTATGAAACCATGGAGAGACATGATGATTTTCACATCCCATACAATTGGGCACAATATATTTCTAGCTAGCAACAGATAGAGAAGACAAAATTCATTGGGTTGCAACTTGTGCTAAGTTGTACAGAAATCACTGAGGATAATGTGACTGAGACATTTTATGTCTCCTGCCTTCATGGTAATGCGAAGAGAAGTTGATTCCTTATTGTTTTTTGGGGGAAAAAGAATCAAAAAATACTAATTTAATAACTCCTGTGTTGGGACTCATATGTAACTTTAAAATTCAATTCAATCCAATTCAATTCATTTCTTTTCAGTTCAGTTCAACTCATTTTTTCTTGATGATCTAACCTGATCCACTTTGGGAGTGGTCCAATTAGAGGCTATGACTTATTCTTTTTTAAAAAAATTTTACTTTATTTAAAAAAATTTTATTGAAGTATAGTTGATTTACAATGTTGTGTTAGTTTCAAGTGTATAGCAAAGTGATTCAATTATACATATATGTACTCTTTTTCAGATTCTTTTTGATTATAGGTTATTATAAGATATTGAGTATAGTTCCCAGTGCTATACAGTAGGTTCTTGTTGCTTATCGATTTTATGTACAGTAGTGTGTATATGTTAATTCCAAACTCCTAATTTATTCCCCCCTTTCCTCTTTGGTAACCATAAGTTTGTTTTCTATGTCTGTGAGTACATGGCTTATTCTTGATCAAAATTTCTCCACTGTAAGTTAACTCTCTCTTTCAATATCCTATTCTTTGGAAGTGAGCCCCTAAGCCCAGCCTACACTCAAGGAGAGAGTAATTAAGCTCCACCTCCTAGAATGGGGAAGACCTATGTATATTAGCAAAGGTAGTTATTAATACAAATTTTTCTTGACCACAAAGGAATCATACTGGATGTGCTTTTCTGTAATCTTCTGTTTTCTTCTTAATAATATAGCCTGAGTGGATTTTCACATCAAATATTCCTCCACACCATGACTTTTCATAGTTCAGGTTTCAGTTGTCTGAATATATCAAAATTTAATCCATTTATTAGTTTGGACATTTAAATTGTTTCCAGTTGTTTTTCCTGGATATTATGAAAATCACTATTATTAACATCCTTCTAGCTAAATCTTTGTACAGTTACGTTTTTCAAGGTAAAAATCTAATTAACATAGATGTATCAAAGCATATGCATGTTTAAAAATTGGGGGGTATACATTGTCAAATTGCCCCCTAGAAAAATTACGTCACCATTACCTGCTATGTTCTGCTGATTTCTCCTGAGCACCCCTGGGAGCCAGATAGGGAGGATGCGCTGAGCAGATGTGTGCTGGGCTGCCATTATTAAGGACAACTTAAAAAAGAGGAGTTGAAGGGGAAGGCTGAACCCTGTTTCTCATTTACCAAGCCCAACATCATTTATTAATGATGGTACTAAAAATGGTACCTTCTTCTCAAGAACGACCGCCCCATAAATTATTTATACATTTAAAAAAGTCTTACTAAAATATATATTGCAAAATAAAACACACATAGAAAAAGATGCACAAAACAAGTTTCACTATTATAAAAATTTTAAAGTGGATATACATATATATGTATACACACATATGTATAAAACTCTATCCATACCGATGGTTATTAGGAACGGGAAAATCAATTTCTTTTGCTGAGTGTCTATACCCATATAGTCCATTGCCAGTGTCCCAGAAGTCTATCCTGAATCCCTTCCAGATCATCCCCCCTTTCCCTGGAGGTAACTATTATTCTGTCTTTCATGGTAATCGCTTCCTTGCGGCTCGTTATTTTTAAAGTTATAAATAAGATGTATGCTCATGGCAAGATAAACAAACAATATGGAAGTGAGCGTTTAACATTTCCCTCAGCACCCATCCTCTTCCCAGGGAGAGCAGCTATTAACAGGGTGGTTTATTATATCCTTCTAGGTCAATGCTAGCCAATAGAACTTTCTGCAATGATGACAAGTTCTATTTCAGCACTGTTTAGCGCAGTAGCAACAAGGCGCATGTTAGTAATGAGCATTTGAAACGTGGCTAGTGTGACAGAAGAACTGAATTTTAAATTTTATTTCATCTTAATTTAAGTTTTAGTAGGTGCATGTGGCTAGTGGCTACAATATTGGACAACACAATTGCATATTTTTGAAACACTTTCTCACCTGCTGACATACTGGATCCTCTCAGCATCTTACACGTGAGGAAATGTACATCTTAGTGAGATGAAGGATTAGCCTCAAGTCTCCCAGCTAGCAGTTACAGAGGTCTCTTCTTGATGTCATGCCTAGAGCCCTTTCTACACTGCCCTTCTAGACACAATCAGCACCACCACAAAGGCCAGCTGTGCATGCGATTTTTTTTTAAAGCATCTATCTCAGCCTACCGTCTCAGCTAGAATTTGAGCTACCCACTCAAGGTTCTCTGTGGTTTGTTTTCAAAAAGGGTGGGGTAAGTGTGAGGCTTCCTCCCCCCAATGACCTTTTTTCTCTGGGTCTACATTTCCATGAGCTGTTTTTGAAAGCTAAATTTTGTATAGACTCGTGTTATCACCAGAGTGATCTTACTTTTAAAAATCATTATCTCTTTTTTCTTTTGAGATGGAAGAATAAAAACAAAAAGGAGTACAGTTCCTGTCTGAGGTTGGATTAAATGATATATTTTAAATCATGGCTCATGACCTTTTTTAAAATTTTCTTTTATTTATTATTTATTTTTGGCTGTGCTGTGTCTTAGTTGCTGCATGTGGGATTTTCGTTGTGGCACGCTGGATCTTCAGTTGCAGCATACGGACTCTTAGTTGTGGCATGTGAACTCTTAGTTGCAACATGTGGACTTCTTAGTTGCGGCATGCATGCGGGATCTAGTTCCCCAACCAGGATCGAACCCAGGCCCCCTGCATTGGGAGCACGGAGTCTTACCCACTGGACCACCAGGGAAGTCCCTCACGACCTTTTAATTTACTGTCATCAGGCTCACATTGAAAGAACTTGGACCAGGAGTCACCAGATGTGAGTCCTGGTCCCAAGTCGGCCCTGGTAGCATGTAGGGGTCATCTGAGTAATAACTTGGTGAATTACAGACTTAGCAACTGCTTAGGAGAGCCCCAGAAGCACCATCTAAAACACTTAGGGTGAAGGTACTTAATATTTATAGATTCCAGTCCTGTGCATAATTTCTGTTGCTCTTATCACACAATTGAAATTGTCTCCTCATTGGACAAGAAGGCAGAGATGGTCTAACACTTACCTTGGTAACCTTAGCGCTTTACAAAATCACTTGCCCAGAGCAGGTGCTGAAATTTATGTTCAATTGAAAGAAAGAGGAAAGGAAGGGAGGAAGAAAAGGAGGGGGAGGAAGGGAGGAGACAGCACCCTAGTGACCAATTATTTACTTTCCATACCTTATCTCATGCTTATTCCTTCCGACAACTGAGTAAGAGAGATACTGTTGAAGAACCTGAGATCAGAGAGGTCAAGCAACTTGCTGAAGGCCACACAGCGGCCAAGTAGTGGTATTTTTGTTCTTGAGGTGACTCACAAAGCTAGAATCCAGATTCCCAGATTATTGCTGTGTCTTTGCTGAGTGCCTGTGCCCCAAGGGAAGTCCCACAGATGACTTGAGAAAGACAAAAGTCTTAGATCAGTTCTTGCCTGCAGCCCTTTCTCTTCCTGACATTAAGCCAGTCTCAGACCAGGTTCCTGAGCTGACAGTCTCCTGCATATGGATTTAGACGGGGAGCAGTTTTCTCAGCAGGCCTAGGGAAGTATATTAATCTCACAGAGGCCCACTCAGCAGCCTGGAGGGACCTTCCTCTGAATCATTGAATCTCATCTTTTGTCTGACTGGAGAATGGGCATCATCACCCCCTTCCCATCTCCCCCATTACACTCTTTCTCGTAGATGATCATTCCAGGAGGGGAGAAGGCGCTGGCCCACCAGGCTTGGGAAAGGCCAAAAGGAGGGCTTTGCAGGAGGTGACCCAGCCTCGGGGTCCCCTGAACTCTGAGGCCTAATCCCCGGTAATGACCTGTGTCAGAGAGAGTCTTTGTGAAGCTGGTGAAAGGAAGTGGGCCTGGGGAGGGGCCTGCCCTTCTCACCCACAGTTCTCAGAAGGGCTTGGATTGCCTTGAATAAGTGTATGTGGTGGGCAGGGACACACGTAGCTGGGAGGCTGCTGCCTGTCACGAAAATGGGGTGCCTGCAGAGGCTTCAGGATGCCCGGAGTTTCAGGTTCCCCCCCCCCGCCATTCCCCACCCCTTTAGGACACCCACGCTCTCCCACCTTGGTCCTTTCCTTTGCAGGAAGCTACTGGAACTGACACTTAAATTCCATAACCTATAGCATGGTTCGAGATCACAGTCCAGATCAAGAAGAGATCAGAAATAAGTGACTTACTTTTAATTTAAAAAAAAAAAGCTTATTTTTGGCTGTGTCAGGTTTTAGTTGTGGCACGTGGGATCTTTCACTAAAGCACGCAGGCTCTTCATTGCACACATGGGCTTTCTCTCTAGTTGTGGCGCGTGGGCTCAGTAGTTGCGGCCTGCGGGCTCCAGAGTGCGTGGGCTCTGTAGTTGTGGCACACGGGCTTAGTTGCCCTGCGGCACGTGGGATCTTAGTTCCCTGACCGGGGATTGAACCCGCGTCCCCTGCACTGGAGAGTGGATTCTTAACCATTGGACAACAGGGGAGTCCCAGAAATAAGTGACTTATTTAGAAAAATTAAAAAATGATAAAATACAAAAGAGCAGAGTTTTCAAGAGAGTATAATAACGCCTGAAGGAGTAGTACACTGTCACACTGGGGTTCGAACCCAGACTTCATCTTGCTGAGACTCAGGTCTTGGTCTGTAGTGAGAATTAGAGCTAAAAATTGCCAGGCCAGGCTCTTACTAAGTGGTGGCTACTCGAATGGATCCAAGTAATCAACTAGTCTAATCCCTCATTTCTTGGATGAAGAAAAGTGAGTCCAAGAGAGGGGTAGTGACGTGGTGAAGGTTGCACAGCAAATCAATTGCAGAACTAAGATGAAGACACTTTGGCCACTAAAATCAAAGTGCTATCAGAGGAGGTCTGTAATCAAAGTCCATCTTTATTTTAAAAGCTGGATTTGTGGTATGCACAAATTGGGAGATAGTATCACAGGCATCCAAGAGATGTGAAAAATGACTACACATTCCCTTTGGAATATTGTGATCATATTTCTGCATGGTGTTTTCTTCGGAGCAGAAATGAAAAACCGTAAGTTTTTAACCCAAGAACTGACATGCTGGCTTGTTATGACTGCTTGAGCATGGAGCATGGTAGAGACTAGTTCTGTTTCTGGGGGAAAAAAAAAAGGAATGGGAAGGAAGCTTGAAGGACAGCTAGGGAGGAGCTGTCTGTTCTTGGAGTCTGAGGCCGCCAAAGTCAAAGATCTCCACTTTTTTTCTTTTTAAAGGATCTCCATTTTGATTAGAAATGAATTTGATATGGTTTCTTTAACTGAATTCTTGGCTGGTTTGATGTGGGGTGAGGGTTCTGACATTTTGTGTAATGAGTCAGATACTTTGCGCAGTCTGAGGGCATCAGAGACTTTCCTTGAGTACAAATGACTATTAATACAGCCATTAATTAATAGATATTAACATAACCACTCATAAAATTGATAATGCCCAGCTCTTGCATGATCTCTTGGAATTTTTGTGAGGCTTTGAAGAGAGGGTTTTTTTTTTAAACATTTTATTGGAGTACAGTTGCTTTACAATGGTGTGTTAGTTTCTGCTGTATAACAAAGTGAATCAGCTATATGTATACGTATGTCCCCATAGCCCCTCCCTCTTGTGTCTCCCTCCCACCCTCCCTATCCCACCCCTCTAGGTGGTCCCAAAGCACTGAGCTGGTCTCCCTGTGCTATGCAGCTACTTCCCACTAGCTATCTACCTTACATTTGGTAGTGTATATATGTCCATGCCACTCTCTCACCTCGTCCCAGCTTACCCTTTCCCCTCCCCATGTCTCCATTCTCTAAGTCTGCGTTTTTATTCCTATCCTGTCCCTAGGTTCATGAGAACCATTTCTTTTTTTTAGATTCCATATATATGTGTTAGCTTATGGTATTTGTTTTTCTCTTTCTGACTTACTTCACTCTGTAAGACAGACTCTCCCCCTCACTACAAATAACTCAATTTCGTTTCCTTTTATGGCTGAGTAATATTCCATTGTATATATGTGTCACATCTTCTTTATCCATTCATCTGTTGATGGACACTTTGGTTGCTTCCATGTCCTGGCTATTGTAAATAGAGCTGCAATGAACATTGTGGTACATGACTCTTTTTGAATTATGGTTTTCTCAGGGTATATGCCCAGTAGTGGGATTGCTGGGTCACATGGTAGTTCTAGTTTTAGTTTTTAAGGAACCTTCATACTGTTCTCCATAGTGGCTGTATCAATTTACATTCCCACCAACAGTGTAAGACGGTTCCCTTTTTGAAGAGAGGTATTTTTATCACGTGTATTTTTTCAGATGAAGAAATCAGGGCTCAGAGGTACCTTGCCAAGTGCCTTAGCCCAGGAAGTGGCTATTGTGGACACTGCACAGACGTCTTCTGATGTTGTACGGAGCATTCTTTGCTCTCGCCTTGAGAATATGCTCAAGAACGAGTCAGTCACACAGTCCTTGCTGCGTTGGGGTCTAGGGGTGGAGGGTGAGGTTTATCCTGTTCTCTAGATAATAACTCAGGTGGGGGATGACCGATTTTCCTCTCCATGCAATCAGCCTAGCACCCCTTCTGCCACTTCTCTCTCTCATTCAAGTCAGGGCAGGTACGTCTGCGTACCGTGGCTGGTACGTTCTCTTCAGGTAGCCCTTTTAGCATGTACGTCCCCTTAGTTTAGTCATGGTAATGGAGATTCTTCTTTGCTCCCAATTCCTGGGGTCGTGCTTTCTGCTTTGTCTCCCTGTTCATATCACCCGGCTTTAGCTTGCTAAGTCTTTGGCGGACACTGTTAGCTGCTGTTACCCATTGGCCATTACCCTCTCTTTTTTTGCTAACAGAACTCTGCTTTTGCTCAGCTGTCCACCCTCTAATGGCCATCCAGGGAGGCTGGCCTCGGCACCAGCCCCAGGCTTAGGGAGTGACTCTTGATTGGTTGAAGCCTGTTATCACAGGACCAGTCCTGTGACTGGCTTAGGCACGTAACTCATTTTGGCTAATGATGCATGAGTGGGTGATGGCTCAGAGCCTTCTGGAAAGGTTTTCCTCATTTTAAGAAAGGAACTTTGGGTGCTCTGTTGCTGCTCCTGGATACCAATTTGCCTACATAAGGTGACTGGAACTTCAGCCAACATTGTGGGGACCACAAAGGGTGTGAGCCTGAGGAGAAGATGCTGAGCACGGCAGCCTGGAAGGTTGGAAGTAACCTGGGTCCTTCAGGAAGTTACTGAGCCACTGGATTAAGCAACCCTGTAGACACCCCTCCTCTAGGTGTTCCCTTAGTGTTTGAGCCACTTGGATGTTTTCCCAATGGCTTTTTTTTTTCAAGTAATAACTTGCAGCCCAAAGCATCGTCTCAGATAAAATACAACATCCCAGTAATCTGTCTACCTCCCCAACTCCTTCCTAGAACTCTGCTTTTGACACCCCACACACTCTCTGTTTCCTGACACCCTTCTTCTCAGGAGCATAACACGATTCAACATCTTAGGAGAGGAGCTGGGAGTAGGGCTGGGGGGGCAGGGGCGCTGGGAGGGGCATGAGATCAAAAAAAGTGCTGTCCTTCTACCACGTTATCTTGGGTCTCACAGTTTTGATTAACTATACCACTTGATTTCATGTCTTTTCATTTACAAAAGTGCTACTTTTGGAAAATGGACATAGACAGAAGACATCACCACCACCTGCTATTTCCTACCTACTCTTCTTCCAAGGAAGCATCTCCCTGAAATTGCCCCAAGTCCTGTAGAATGCAACCCCTCTCCCCTCTCTCATGCATTTTGCTGCCCTTTCTTATTACCATTTGTCTGCATGGACAGGGCTGCCCACCCTCTCAGAACATGTCTTTTCCTACCAGGTGGAGCCTCTACTGTTACTTCTGTCCCAAGGTTGCTCTCACTGCCCAACCTTCATTTGCAAACTAATGCCTGGCATGTCCCTGCCTACCCCATCTGACTGAAACAATAGGCTGCTATGGACTGAATTGTGTCCCCTACCCCGCACCCATATGTTGAAGTCCTAACCCCCAATGTGACTGTATTTGATGACCTTAAAGAGGTGATTAGGTTAAATGAGGTTATAAGGGTGGGGCTCTAATCCAATATAATTGATGTTCTTTTAAGAGGAGGAAGAGATCCCAGGGGTGCACACACAGCGGAGAAAGGCCATGTGAGTACAGAGCAAGGAGATGCCCACTTACAAGCCAAGGAGAGATGCCTTAGGAGAAACCAGCCCTGCCAAAACCTTGATCTTGACCTTCCAGTCTCTAAGACGCTGAGAAGATGAATTTCTGTTGTTTAAGCCACCCAGTCTGTGGTATTTTGTTATGGCAGCCCTAGCAAACTAATATACAGGTCATGCCTTGTATTCCAGACCTGATACCCAGAGTTGACTGCTAGAATATCATTGAATTCATTCCTTCATTCACCATTTCATTATATTTACTCATCAGTCAGAAAGGTAGTATAACATACTATGGAATTTCCCAACGTCTGTTCCACTGAATACTAGTCCTGCAAGATATTCTGTGACGAATGGACTCCACGGTCATATAGTATAGAATACTCCTCCTTGCAAATTCATTATATGCACTTTGATATTACTGGGAAGTACTGCAGGGGAGAAACTTGTCCTAAGCTATTTAAGCAGGCATTTTACAATGTTGGGATTTGACTCTGTAGCTCTTTGTTGACTAATGTCTATTAATGTCCGTGAAGCATGTGGTAAGAGATGCTGATCTTGTGTTTCAAAGCAAAGCCTTAAAGTCAGAAAGTTCTGCCCCTTACCTGGTAAACTTAAGTTTTCTCATTTGCCAAATGAGGTGAATAGTATCTGGAACACTGTTTGGAGGATCCAAGAAGAGAATCTACATAGAGGAACAGTACAGTATCATTCTGTCTTTGTTCCTTCACTCTCTTCTTTTGTTCATTCATTCGTTTATTCAGAAACTCAATACGTGCATATTTATTGAGTGCCCAAATGTACAAATCTTGCTGGATGGAAGTAGTCTGAGTTTCTTGATTTTCTTGCTGCTCTGAACTGTGCTTTGGCCTTAAAGACCTGGGAAATCTCAAACTATGCCTCTTGCAACTCTTTTCCTCATGCTGTGTTTTTATAAATGATGACATGTGATTCCAGCTCTCCTCTGACGTTGTGCTGGCCACTAGAAAGTCAGGCTCACTGTCTCTTATTAAGTGTGTATGTTCTGTGTGGGCCCCTGGCATTGTGGAGAGTGAAACTCAAAACCTCTAGAGATGCAGCTGGGACCAAGGAAGCAAGGTGCCAGGTGAACCTATAGCATCATACAGCACCAGGTCTGCTTGGTCACAAACAGAAACATACTGTGGGACAGCTCAGCTGTGGGTCTCTCTTTTTTTTTTTTTTTTTTGCGGTACGTGGGCCTCTCACTGTTGTGGCCTCTCCCGTTGTGGAGCACAGGCTCCGGACGCGCAGGCTCAGCGGCCATGGCTCATGGGCCCAGCCACTCCGCGGCATGTGGGATCTTCCCGGACCGGGGCACGAACCCGTGTCCCCTGCATCGGCAGGCAGACTCTCAACCACTGCGCCACCAGGGAAGCCCTGCTGTGGGTCTCTTAGCTTGAGGGTTCTTGAAAGCTCAAGGCCTTTTGTAGCTTTCATTTTGGCATAATCAGAATTCACTCCTGTGAGTAGGTTCTGTTCTGCCTAAATCATAATGCAGAGCAAATTCCAACAAGTCAGAAATTATCAACAGAGTCAGTTTTGCCAAGTACATTCTTGGTGAGAGGCTCTGTGTTAAACCCTTTCCTTACGTTGCTTTGTCGAATTTTCACAAATGACCCAGTTATTATCCCCATTTTATAGAGGAGGACCCTGAGACACAGGGAAGCTAATTTGCTCAAGCCACATAGCTAGACACTAGCGGAGCCAGAATTTTAACGGGGGTAGTCTGACTCCAGAGCGCTGGCTCTTAACCCCTCTGTTCTTGTCAATTCAACTAATCACTACCTTGTTTAAAGATGTGAAAACTGAGGCTCAGCGAGGTGAAATTATCTGACCAAGACACACAGCTAGTAAATGGCAGAGCCAAAACCTGATCCCAGGTCTCTCTGGCTCCAAAGTGTTCATACTTTCTACCGGGGAACAGTTCGCCACTGCTGCATGGTACTACATGCAGTGCTACGTATGTAATGCCGAGTAGCTGCTTGCAGCCTTGAGACAATCCAATGTGCTATGATGTATTAGTTTCCCATTTACAGATGAGTCCAACAGAGTGGAAGCAACTTGCTAAGAACACAGAGCTCTATCTGTAGGAAACTTGTTTCTAATCCTCCCCTCATGTGTTGGCCTCTAGTCTGAAAAACTCTTTCCTGCACACTTCCCTTCCTAAATCTTTCTCGTCACTCAGATCTCAGCTCAAGTGCCACTTTCTTGGGGTGATTTTTCTGGCCCTCCAAACTAGTTCAGTATCCCCGCTTTGGAGATTTCTAGAGCATCCTGTAATTTTCTTTCCCACGTTTAAATTACCTATTTGTGTGATTATTTTATAAACACCTGCCTTCCCCTTGACTGTCTACACTCTGAGGCCAGAGTCCACACCACTGATGCTCAGTAATAACGCCAGTGTTTAACACAGTGTTTAGCCCATAGCTAAAGATGGTAGCTATTGCTGTATATAACAAATATATATATATATGTCTCTGTGTATGCTTATATATATAAATGATAGTGTTATATATATGCATATACATGGATACATACATACATAAATTATAGTCATTAGGTCCATCCAGTTCCTCCTCATGAATGCATCCATCACAGAGATGTCAGCCGGCAGCATGATTGTCGGAACTCCCTGGTTAGTTGCTCTTGGAGGCATGACAAGTCGATCGCCGCTCTCTCTCCTACGGAGACACAAGGGATCCTCAAAATCCACCTCGAGGCAATGCTCAGGCAGCCGCTCTCAATTCGCTGGACTAGACCCAACAAATGGTCATCCCAGGTGGGGAGACCATTCTCAGATACTATAAATAATTGTACAACCATAGTTTTCTGCAACTGAAATCACCCAAAGAATTAAAAATATACTGATACTTGGGGTCCTCTTCTAGAGATTCTGATTAATTGGCGATTCTAACAGGCCAAGAACCACTGGCTGACAAAATGGTATCTATTCTGGCTGGTCCTTGCCTGGATTCTGTTTATTCTTGTGACGTGCAAGTCCCGTCTCCTTTCCTTTACGTGTAGCGTACAATTGCAGATGGGGTCTTGAGGATACAGAAATGATGGAAAGATTGGTTTCAATTCCCTCGTGGTTCTCACGCTAACGAAGGAGACAGACAAGCGTGAAGAACTCTTAAATGAAGAAATTGTTATGAGTTAATTTTTAAATGCGTGAAAGCACAAGGGAACATGTGGCAGAGGAAGAAAGGAAGTCTACCTGCGAGGATCTGGGAAAGCTTTTGGAAGGAGTTTGGAGTTAAACTAACTCTTGAAAGACAGGTGGACTAGAAAACCTTGGTGAATCCAAATTGTGTGTGACTTTGAATGCCAGACAAAGCCATGAAAATAACATGGTTTTCAGAGTTGATCTTTCAGCAAATAAACTTTGGCAGCAAGGTGAAGGGTGCGTTGGAGAAGGATGATGGGAACTAGAGGGTTGGTGAAAAGTCTAGTCTGATTCATGGCGGTGGATACGGGGCTTGGTCAAATATATTCATATAAGTGAATCGGAAGTGGAATGGGAGAAATGGCGATCTGGGAGAAATATTGACTACTACTCAAGGGAAATCTAGGAAAATTAATTGTTTACTTGCTATAGTTGTTTTGCACTGTACTGTGAGCTCCTTGGAGAAAGATTTGCATTCCTAATCTGGGCCAGGTACCGTGTCAAATACTTTACATATATCTTCTCACTAATCCTCACAACATTTCCACCGAGTCATTTCCATTTTGTGGATGAGGATACTGTTGTTATTTCCACTTTATGAACGAGGATCCTGAAGTTAGAAATGTACTAAATACATTTCCCGAGCTTACACAGTCAGTTAGTGGCAGATTCAGGATCTAAACACAGGGAGGTTAACTCCAGAGCACACGCATTGACCTGTGATGATTCTGTCTTAATTATTGCTATATTCCGGCTGTTCTCAGAGAAAATTTTGTACCCGCCTCGCCCCGGGGAGACATTTAACAATTTCTTTAGATAGTTTTGTTGTCCCAACTGGAGAGGGGTTTGCTACTGGTGTTTAGTGGGAAGAGGCCAGAGATGCTGCTAAACATCGTACACTGCAGAGGGCAGAATCCGTCCCACCTACCTCCTAAGAAAGAATTATTCCATCCTAAATGCCCATAGTGCTGAAGCTGAGAAATCCTGTTCTAGTCCCAGGGCCTAGCTCAGTGCCTGGTATATAGGAGGCTCATTTTACATGTTTGTTGAATTAAATAAAACTACTGAACGTGCATTCTTATTTATACAAATTTAAATTTAGGTGAATGTAGTTCCTTAAAAATATACATTCTTGACTCCTGAGGTATTCTCCTGATCACAGAAATTTCACTGTGTGTGTTATCTTTATTTCTTGTCAAATCTGTAACATTGGGGCTATGTTTCTAATTTATCCTCTTCCAAGTCTTATCTCCTGTAATTATGCTGTCTCCTGGCTTGGCCATCAGCTCATGGATAGGAATTTCATCTTTAAATCCTCCAGTTGCTGTACTGACTTAGAAGAGATTTGGGGGTTTTTGAGTGTTTCTCTTTCTTGTTCCTGCCCCATCCTGTTGGAATTCATTGCATCACCCTGTACTTTCCTCGCTTGATTACATGGTATGGGCTAGCAGGGGGGCTTAGCATTCGCTTTGGAGGACGGGCTGCCTGCTCTGGCCCACCAGAGTAACTCCTTGGATAATCAGGTCCATGTCAAAGCTCACTGAATGAAGTGGTTGTGGCTGGAAACCTCGGTTCCCATCCAGAAGAAAACAGATTCTTGAACTTGGATGATGTGGGCTCAGAAAGTTCTATCCCAAATTGTAAACCACATGGGCTTTGCAAATCCAACCTGATTACATTACCCTATATTAGATTTCCAGCTGACAGCTGTTGCTCAATGTTCTCCTACCCCCAACCCCTGATATGCTCTGGGATTTAAAAAAAAATGATAGCCCCTTAAGAGCTCTGCTCATTCCCCAATTCCTCAGTTCCACATTTTCAGTCCATTCTGTCATAATTACTTTTGGTGCAGCTGCAATTAGGGAGAGGGATACCTAATTGCATTGCCTGTTTTAGCAGTAGGGTCATTTTAAGGAAAGAGCTGAGGGGTAGGGGAGTCATCTAGATCTGTGTCTTGATGAGAGGTCAATTAGCTTCTCCAGTAAATCCCAAAGTCTGGTTGTAGGGATGGACTGTGTTTGATCCATCCAGATTCCCCAAAGATGCACAAGAACAAGCTAGTGAGTGTGGAGAGTCCTTACAGTCTGCTTATACCTACATCTTCATATCCATTTGACCTTCACGATCCTTTTAAGTTGTTGAACACTCGTAAGCATCAGACATCTACTGGCCCATAAAGGCAAGTGTGAGCACTAGGTGAAGTTGAGGAAATTCCTCAAGACCCTCTTCCACCCGTTGCTCCAGATGTAATCTTGCTTCATAAGTGATGATGGTATCAGGACACATTACACTATAAACAACAGGAAAACAAACAAACAACTAACTGAAAAGTTCAGAGATGAAGCTTCAGCCTCAGATAATGCTATCACCAAAGACTTGATTTTTTTCTACCACCTTTCTTCCTGCTTTCACACTAAGTCTGTTTCTTTCTTTGTTCCCAAGATGCATACCGATGGCTCCTGGAGTAACATGTCTTCTGGTCTCATCCAGTAGGTGTGAAAACTACTTTCCCAGAAATTTCTCAACATAAGCCTTGAGATTCATTCTGAATTGGCTAAGGTTACAGAATTTCCGTGAATCAGCTTTCTGGCTGGGGCCTAGAATGGGCTGATGAGTTGGTCTAAGTTATGAACTGTGCTCTGAGAGAGCAGATGGAAGTCTGACCATTAGGAAAGAGGTTGGTGGACAGCAAAGAGATAGCCAACCAACGTCTATTAGGAGATTTATGCTTGGTCTTCTTGGCATTTGCATACCAGCAATCTGTTAAAATAATGGATTGACCTACTGCCTTCCTTTGTATTTGAGGAGCTCCCTTCCCGAATTCCTGACCCTATGAAACCCCTTCACTACCACTGTCTGCATGGCCATTGGCCAAAAAAATCTAGCCCTAATTATTTTTAACAGAGCAGAAAGGATGATAGGATTTTTTTTTTTTTTTTTTTTTTTTTGGCTGTACGCGGGCCTCTCACTGTTGTGGCCTCTCCCGTTGCGGAGCACAGGCTCCAGACGCGCAGGCCCAGCTGCCATGCCTCATGGGCCCAGCCGTTCCGCGGCATGTGGGATCCTCCCGGACCGGGGCACGAACCCGCGTCCCCTGCATCGGCAGGCAGACTCCCAACCACTGCGCCACCAGGGAAGCTCCCAGGATGATAGGATTTTGATAACAATCTTAACTCTAAAGCACTTACTGTTCAGAGAAATATTATCAATGAAAATGCATCCATAAATGTACTCACTCTGTTCATTCATTTATTCTAATATCTCTTTATTCTTTTATCTACCTATCCATCTCATCAAAACACATATTAAATACCCTCCGTATGCCAGTTACTGTGCAAGGTACTAAGATACAAGGATAAAAAACACTCTAACCTCAAGGAGTTCAAAACGAAGTAAGAGAGACAGGCACGTAAACAATTAACAGTCATAAAATACGTTTTTATAAAATGGCGAAGAAGCCTTTAAAAACAACTACTAACCTAAACTCCAAATAATTGTGCTTTTTTGGTGTGTTGTGAGTCAATTTCTATTTCCTACCTCCTTTCCTTGTATAAATGTCCTCAACTTTTCACTGTTCCTCACCCTATTTATGACTGCTCTATTTCCTTTACTTATGAAGGTCAGCTTGCACTCTACTCCTATGACTCCACAAAATCAGTAAAAAAAAAAAATTAGTTGCAGGTACACCTGGGGTTGCCTTAACAAACGCATGGTGGATGACCAGAAGAACACTGATACTTTATAGTTTCTCAATTTCACTGTTGCAAAGAATTCTTTTTTTTTGGTTTTTTTTTTTTTTGAGGTACGCGGGCCTCTCACTGCTGTGGCCTCTCCCATTGCGGAGCACAGGCTCCGGATGCGCAGGCTCAGCGGCCATGGTTCATGGGCCTACCCGCTCTGCGGCATGTGGGATCTTCCCGGACCGGGGCACGAACCCGCGTCCCCTGCATCGGCAGGCGGACTCTCAACCACTGCGCCACCAGGGAAGCCCGCAAAGAATTCTTAAGCAAGGAGTTTTTGATTCTACAATTGCTAGGGAAGTGACACCTATACTTTTCTTGAATTGAATTTAGGTTTTTAAAGATAAGTTCTTTGCTTCCTTTCTCAAGAAGAAGAAAGGGGATGAGTTTTGAAGTCAGACAGACCTAAATTTGGACCCCGGTTTGTTATGCAGTAGCTCTGCTACCTTGATTCCTAACCTCCTTGAGCCGTGGATTCTTTTTCTATCAAATGGGACCACAATTCCTACTGCACAGAGAGTGGGGAGTTTCACATTAGATGTATGAAGAGCACTTAGCACAGCACTTGGGCTGTAGCCAGCGTGGTAGTAGTTTACTTCCTCTCTCCATTTCTCCTTTCCTATTTCTTTCTTTCTTTTGACCAAAACAGTCTACTGTCTATATAAGAAAGGATCATGGGGGTCATGGAGTGAGGAAGCTTTGGGCAGGGACTTACAGCATGTTTTTAATGCTGCCATTTATCTTATAAAGTAAATGACTCCCTAGTTTTTCTTTTTAAAGTTTGAAAACAAATATGTAGCCAATATAATTTTTATCATTAATCAGGTATGTTGTCATGAAAATGAATATAGCAAATGTTGAGCTATTATCCTCTCAAGCAAAGTGGCATATTCTGAACATATATGGCTAACGAAGCCCTCAGCGTTTTAGTTTTAGCTTCGTGGTTTGTAATGTTAGTAGGACCAACAAAGAAGTAACTATTGCCATCAAATGTGATGAAATAAAACAATAGTTATTCAACAGCCTCTATGAACTAGAGGCTGTGCTATGTGCTTTCTGCCTTTGCATAGAGTTTTTAATCCTCCCTAATAAAATATCCCAGATTCTTGGACCTCAGTGTCAAGAGAAGAATGAGAATTTGCTGTTGCTTCTGCAAGCTTTTCTGTTTCATCACTTGTATCTTTAGCAGTTGTTGTGGGAAATCTCTCCAAAAAGCCTGGCATAGCAATTGGTAATGCTTCACACACAATGGGCCTCTTTGCAGACGAGGTTACAATTTGCTTCTCACATCCGTTCTGAGAAATGCAAACCTTTACATTGCTTGTTTGTATATCCGAACTTCAACTTCCGTGTTCATTATACAACATCTGAATTTGTAACAATTTCTAAAAAGCACTCACAAAATACCATACTTTTACAAGCTACCTTTCCATATCAGTTTCTACATTCCTACAAGACAAATTCCATGCATTTAGCTTTTGCTGAAGCGCAGTGGCTCTTGACACCAAGAGAATTCATCCACGTCTTTCCTTTTCTCTGCTACAGTTCTGATTACTATTATTTCTCACTGCACTGCTACAACAGTGGGTGATGTTCTGAGTGTTCACTACGTGCTAGACACTGTTGTGAGTGCTTGATACGTATGACTGCATTTGATCTTAATAACAACTTTGGAAGTAGGGAGTATTTGCAGAACCTATCTTCAGATAGCAGTAACTGAGGCAACAAAAAGTTCAACGTTTTGCCAACAACTTGTGACAGAGCTAGGAATCAAATCCAGGCAGTCTGACTCGTGGCTCATGCTTTGGACCATTGCCCATGTTCATCACTCCAACATTTTTGCAAGACTTTCCTAACTGGTTTCGCTGTATCCACTCTTGACCTTCTAGGAATCTTTACCCTGCAGTTTGTTCAAAACTCATTGTGGTCATGTAATCCTCTTGCTTGAAACTCCCAATGGCTTTTCCTTGCCTTAAGTATAAAGTCCAAACTCCTTATCATGGTCCACAAGACTCTGCATGGTCTGGCCTTGCCCACCCTCCAGCCTCATCTTGCTACAGTCAGTCTTACTCTTTTTAGGTCCATCAGCTGATTAGGTAGTTCTCTGCCCTCCCACAAGGACCCTTGCAAAAGCAATCTTCTACCTGGTTTTTCTCCTCATATTCTTGTATTCTGAGTTTTAGATCTTATTGCTAATGGGCTCTCTCCTAGTCTTGGACATCAATGTCTCCTCCCTTTGTTTCCTCCCCCCCCCCTTGATTCTTCCTTTCCATCTTCTTGCAGGCTTCTTTCCCACCTCCCTTTGTATCTCAGGGACCTACCACCAGTTCTTTCTCCCCTCCAGCCCCCATTCACTCACTCTCAACTCATAAACTCTTCCTTGATTAAGCAGACCTATGCCTCAAACTAATGCTACAGTGGATTATTTCCAAATATCATTCTCAGACTCCATGCTGGGCTTTCGATTCTTTTTTTTTGTAATTTATTTATTTTTATTTGTTTATTATTTTTGACTGTGTTGGGTCTTTGTTGCTGCGTGCGGGCTTTCTCTAGTTGCAGCGAGTGGGGCTACTCTTTGTTGTGTTGCGCGGGCTTCTTATTGCGGTGGCTTCTCGTTGCGGAGCATGGGCTGTAGGCACACCGGCTTCAGTAGTTGTGGCTCACGGGCTCTAGAGCGCAGGCTCAGTAGTTGTGGCACACGGGCTTAGTTGCTCCGCGGCATGTGAGATCTTCCTGGACCAGGGCTCGAACCTGTGTACCCTGCATTGGCAGGCGGATTCTTAACCACTGTGCCACCAGGGAAGCCCCTGGGCTTTCGATTCTTATATGCTGCGCCCGACTTCTAGATGTCTCTCCTAGGGACTTCAAATTCAACATGTCCAAAACTGTGTCCATTACCTTTTCTTATAAACCGCCAATGGCTCCTGTATTTCCACAGTAAATGTTTTTTTCCATCCACCCAGTCACCTATACCAGAAACCTTGAGGCCATCCTTAACATCTCCCTTTCACTTGCCAGGTCTTTGAGGTCTGTCAAGTCAATCTTTAAACTGTCTACTGAAAGTGCTTTGTCTTCTCCACTCCTATTATCTTTGACCTGCTTTAGACATATATCATCTCTCACCTGAAATATTGCAAAAACCATCCAAATGGTTTACCTTCTGGTTTATTCTCTATACTACCCCTAGTAGGAAGAATCACATCAAAGGGCACAATTTAGTGTGATCAATATCTCTGGGAGACACGAACACCCCACTAAACTAGAAGTGGCTTTGATAGACTCTCAGTGACTTGGTAATATAAATCCCCTGACCCGGTCCTGGCTACTTCACAGAATCCTGCAATTTCTATGCTGAGAATGACGACAATAGTGGAAAAAACAGCAGGACAGTGGCTGCCGCCTCCACCTTCCTACAACAATCCCCAACATTTATGGCACTCTGACTATAAACTGGGCCCAACTCAAAATTTATGTGCATCTTATTTAAGCTATGCAGTCATCTGAAAGTAACCTTCCATGTAGCAGTGGATTAAAAAAAATGCATACCCTTTTAACAGGATTCTCTTTGGGACCCACTCTCACTGGGGGATGCAGTATTGGTAGGATTGTAAATCAGGTGCCCTGCCCTTCCCTGGCAAGGATGATTATTTAACTCAAGCAAGGCCGATGTACTTTCTATGGGGACTTTAAATCTTTTTGTTTTTTTGTGTTTTTTTTGCGGTACGCGGGCCTCTCACTGTTGTGGCCTCTCCCGCTGCGGAGCACAGGCTCTGGACGCGCAGGCTCAGTGGCCACGGCTCACGGGCACAGCCGCTCCGCGGCATGTGGGATCCTCCCGGACCGGGGCACGAACCCGCGTCCCTTGCATCGACAGGCGGACTGTCACCCGCTGCGCCAGCAGGGAAGCCCGGGACTTTAAGTCTTAAAGAATGACATAAGAATGGAGCAGACTTTGAGGGCTCGTTTGTTTTCTTGGTGGCACCTGAGCGTGATAGTTTAGTATCTTTTCCACCAGACCATAAATGCCATGCTGATTCCTGTCCTGATGCAAGTTCTGTTTCCAAGCCTGGCTTTCCAGCCTCTTCCCATTTGTCCATTACTGTGAGCTGCCTAAATATCTTGGAGTGAATCCTTCCTGATATTTCATCCTCCTCTTTCTCCTCCTCTTCCTTCCTTAAATT
This sequence comes from Lagenorhynchus albirostris, assembly GCF_949774975.1. Lineage (NCBI taxonomy): Eukaryota > Metazoa > Chordata > Mammalia > Artiodactyla > Delphinidae > Lagenorhynchus > Lagenorhynchus albirostris. The sequence goes on along the minus strand of NC_083111.1, from coordinate 71,404,013 downwards.
AGCTAAAGTGGGTTTCAATTGCCCGCAACCGAATGGGGAGTTAATGGCAGAATCTGGACTAAAAAGATATTTCAGGGCTTCCCTGGTGGCGCAGTGGTTGGGAGTCCGCCTGCCGATGCAGGGGATGTGGGTTCGTGCCCCGGTCCGGGAAGATCCCACATGCCGCGGAGCGGCTGGGCCCGTGAGCCATGGCCGCTGAGCCTGCGCGTCCGGAGCCTGTGCTCCGCAACGGGAGAGGCCACAACAGTGAGAGGCCCGCGTACCGAAAAAAAAAAAAAGATATTTCATCATTTCTCGTTTGGTATTCTTTATAGCACAGTGATTCAAGAATGATTCCTCAGCCCAGAGTTTGAATATTTGTTTCTACTCTGTATTTATCTGCGTGATGTTAGATAAGTCACTTAATCTCTTTCTGCCTCAGTTTTCTCACCTATGAAATGGGGATAATAGTAGCGTGTACCCTGTAGGTTTGTGGTATAGACTATATTGCTAAATACTGCATCTGTAAAGTATAAAAGTACAGTACCTGGTAAGAGAGAAATGTTAGTAATTACTATTGCTGTTGTTCCACTGCACCCACTTGTCACTTAAGCATACTGTTGTTTTATTTGGTTTTTCCAACACTGGTAAAAAATATTTCAATTGCATTATCCAACTTTTTCTCAGTTAAGGAAGTCTAATTTGTATAGCCAGACTTCTCTCTCAGCTAGGATGGATGCTTATGTCTTGGTAACTGATACTTTATTCTCTTTTTACTCTGAAAAAAATTATTAAAAAGGACTGTTACTTTCTTCTTTTTTTCCCCTAACCAATGAAATGGACATCAAAGTACAGAGTGTTTGACAAGAGGACCAGTTGGTTCCATTCAAGGGCACATTATGAATTGTTCATTTTTGACAGAGGGAACAATTCATTACATTTTGTTTATGTAGCACCTCCTGAGGGTCCATTTCTAAGTGGTTCACAAAAGGCTTGTTCTCACTGGAACACAGTTGTCCTTCAGGGTTCCCAGGGACTGAAGATCATGTGTGCAAATAAAATAAACTCACCCTGAAGGCCAGTAATTTAGATTAATAAAGAGCTATGTTTATACAACTCCATTACCAAAAGTCTACATGCAAGTTGAACCCAATTTTCTCAGGCTGCACAACCATTTCTAAACAAGACTTGATGAAGAATGGCTAGCTTGCTGGTACACAAAATAAGGGGAAAGTCTTTTCATAGTCCTGGCACCCGAGAGATGATCTCTGTGACCCCTCTTTCTCAGGAGACCATTCAGAAGTTGAAACAGCATGAATCTGGAAGATTCTGTAAGAATTAACTCAGACCCCTCCATCCATCCCGTCATCCTCCCATCCTTCCATCATCCATTCATTCATGCGCTTGTTTAAATGTCTCTCTCTCAGGTACATGTGAGTTCTAGCATACCAACTCTTTTGCTTATATCTAGCTTCTCCAATAGGAGAACCAGGCAGGGACATAGCATACCCAGGGGTGAAAGATACCTATATTATAAAACACCCAGCAACTTTGATCTGGATCTTCAGAACAATCATGTGAGACAGGTAGCACTTGGTTTAATTCTATTTTCTAAAAGATTGGAGACCGGGAGCAGTTGTAAGACTTGACCAAAAGAAAGGAAGCTCATGTTTATTGGGTACCTATTATGTACCAGACATGATGTGAAAGCTTTTCATGTTCGTAATTTTATTGCATTGTCTAGAGAACACTGTGAAGTATGTGTGTGTGTGTGCCCATTTGACGCAGAAGCAGAGGCATAGAAAAGATACAGAATTGCTGATGTCACCATGAAGCGAGAGGCTGAAGAACCTATGGTCTTCCTATGGCCTCATGCTGCCTCCCTAGAGACCCTCTAGGGTCAAGGCCTCCACCCTCCAGCAACCCGAGTCCCTCTGTGACTTCCTGGCTTTCTTCCCCTTTTCTTCCAAAGTTTCAATAAGAAGGGTCAGAAAGGAAAACCACAGCATCAACACAAATAGCTGAGGAAGGGCTGGGGTGGGAGAAGGGTCCGTGGGAGTGCGTGGTCATATGAAGATAACATTTTCCACCAGGGCCTGGGAGCCCAGGGAACATATGCTCCCCCTGGGCTGCCTTTCCCGCTGGCATTTCCTGACCAGTGGTTGATAAGCCTTTCCCTCCTCGTTTATATCCTGACTCACCAATGATGCAGCTTCTGTTCTGAGAGGTCTTCTCAAACTCCTCCTAAAAGCTGTTCTCTTTTGACTCCTGTACTAGTTCTCAGCATTCCCTTTCCTTTCTGGGTACTTGCCTCTCTTGGCTTTAGTCCCCGTCTTTAGGTGACCCCAGATCTGTACCTCCAGCCCAGACTTGTGTCTTGAGTACCACCCCTCCCTGATGACTCTCTGCATCTGGAGGTTCCCACCAAAATACCCTGCTCTTGCATCCTCTATTCCAGACTGCAGCAGTTCTCTACATCTAGGGTCTTCTAGTCAAAGTGGATTAAGGTAGTTATCAATTCACTTATTCCACAGCCTTTTTTTTTTTTTTAGAGTACCTACTTGAGTATTAGGCAATGTGCTAAGTACTAGCACACAAAACACGAAACAAAGCCCTAATCTTCATAAAGCTTGCAGTCTACAATGGTATATTGTGTACGTGTGGCTGGCCTTCAGGTAGAATCCATCAGATTCTCTTTGCATAATGCTTATTCTTCCATTTTAACTCTGCTTTCTTCTGCCTGTTGTATGGTGTGTTGCACACATTTATTACCCCCTTCAGAGTCTGAGCCCCCAGAGACTGTCTTGTTCATCCCTGTGGCCCTCCCCGTTCCAGCAAGCTAGTATAGCACACAGTGGGTGCTCGATAAGTGTTGCTTGACTAAATGAATGAATATAGAGGTCAAGGTATGGGTGAGTAGAAAACCCATCCCTTCCTAACTGCTGGAGTAGAAGAACCCACCCCCTCACTAACTAATACTACTAGTAGTAGTGCTTTAATCTTCGGTGTACTTTAAACACGCTGTGTATTTGAAACCAGTTGCTCGAAGGAACGGAAGAAATGGTCATGTATTTTAAGAGTTTATCCTCATGCTAGGCGCTGTCTCAACATGCTGTGTAATCTAATTTCATCTTCCCATAGTTCCTAGGAGGTAGTATTATCATCCTTTAGAGATAAAGATACTAAAGCTGAGAGAGGTTAAGGTATAACTGAAGGTCATATAACTAGCAGGTAGCAGAGCTGGAGCCTAAACTATCGCCCTTCTTAATCCCATGCTTGTGTGTTTTCAGAGTCACCCCACAATATTTCCGGTTCATGAAAAGCTGAAATTTGCATCTGGTTAAGAATTCAATCACCATGTCACTTTATGTCATTCAATTTTGTATCATCCCAGGTACTTTAAAACCCTTGAACTGTCATTGCAAAGGAAATTGCAAACCTGTTAGACACGAGTTTTTTATTTCTATATTTTCGCATGTTCAGGAAACAAGTTTCCTGAGGACTGAGGCAGACTTTTCAGCTCTTTCTGGCGGAACTGTGTGTTCAGCAGGATGGTGCTGATCTGTCAGTATCCATGGGATGTCAGTTCTCTCCACAAGCCCCGATCTGTCTGTGGCTACCATCAATAAAGCCCTTTAAGCAGATCTGTACATTCGGGGGCCGGCTGGCAAGGCACGTGCCATGAAGCACCCCTTCCCCAATAATCACACTCTTGTAAGCTGCATTGAATGAGAGTCTTTCTCCCAGGAGAAGTATATGTTTGTTTGTTGGCATGGTCCTAATGACTTAAAGAAAAATGCCGGAAACCAGTACCACACTCTTCCCTGAAAGGAACATTGGCCCTTTGTTCAAGAAATGCATTTGCAGAGCGGCTTCTGAGTAAGTCCTTGGAATTCCTCATGGTTTATATGTCTTTGTAAGCTCCTGGCATTGAAGAACCGAGGGTTTTCTTTTGCTTTTTTCCTCCCCAATGAATCCAACATTGTATTGAACACTCTCTCACTCAATTTTGATAAAGCCAACGACTTACAAAGCCAACTTGAGTGGAAAGATTAGGAACACGAGTAGAATTCGCTATCGTTGTAGGCTGTGTAGTGTTAAAATGTTCGAAATGTGGGTATTGAGGCCTGAGCCCCAATATTTTCTTACATTCCCTTTGTTCAGGAATGGCATCGGATTCGTTTTAGTAACTGCAATGCTACTCAGATGTACAGTGTTTAAAAATACTTTCCATGGCTCCTGTACACAGTCTACCTTTTGATGTTCTCAACAGGTCCATGGGCTGATGTTGAGAGAAGCAGCGTGGTGAAGCCTAGGGAGCTTAGCGTCTACGGTCAATGGAGGTGGTATAAACCTGGCTTCCTTGACTTCTCTCTGTGAAAGAGGAAAAGTTCTTCATCTCTCTGACCCTCACTTTCCTCTATCTACAAAAAGCAGAAAATATAGCTATTTATCCTATATTAAAATTTTTTTTCTTTTCTTTTTTTATTGGCTATGCTGTGCTTGCGGGATCTTAGTTCCCCAACCAGGGATTGAACCCGTGCCCCCTGCAGTGGAAGGGCGGGGTTCTAACCACTGGACCGCCAGGGGAGTCTCTATCCTACGTGGCTGTGATGAGGAGTGTTGCCTAACACATCACACCAGAGGTGTTCAACAGATATCCACCTTCTACCTCCTTCTCCAGCTTTGAAAGGACCCTGAGTGGCAAAGAAGTTAATAGACAAGGTGTATTATTTTACTAGGGCTGCTGTAACAAGGTACCATGGACTGGGTGGCTGAGAAAGCAAAACATGTTTTCTTCACAGCTCTGCAGGTAGAAGTCCAAGATCAAGGCGTCGGCAGGGTTGGTTTCTTCTGAGGCCCCTCTCCTTGGCTTGTAGATGGCCATCTTCTCCCTCTGTCCTCACGTGGTTTCCCCTCTATGTACGTCTGTGTCCTAAACTCCTTTAAGGACAGCAGTCTTAGTGGATTAGGGGCCACCCTAATCATTTTAGTTTAATTACCTCTTTTAAGACCCCATCTCCAAATATGGTTGCATTCTAAGGTACTAGGGGTTAGGAATTCAACATATGAATGGTGGGGTGACTAAATTCAGCCCATAACACAGGAGGATTCTGACTGCACCAGTGCAAACACATGGCTGATTCTGTGTATAAAAGAGCAATGAATTCCCTCTCGTTCTCCCTTCTCCAGATTCCCTGAGTGAGCAGCATGCAAGCTGAGCCTTGACTGTTCTTCCTCGGTTTTCTTTTGGCCCAAGTCCCATCCTAAGTCTCATTACCTCAACTAGATACAAAGCCCCTTGAGGCCAGAGTGTTTCTGCCACATTATGGCTCATGTTTCACCATGGTGGGTACACGAGAAATACTAAGAGTCTGTTCCTTTCGTTTGCCACGTATCCTGGAATATGCAACATTGTATGCCTACAATATAGCTGGGTTCTCAGTAAAAGTTCATGCATTCTTCCAAGCAAACATGTACTGAGCATGAGTAATACAGTATTTGCTCCAGAGGGTTGCATAGTCTACTAGGGAAGACAGACTAATAAACATCATTTCAGACTTATAATTTCATTGAAGTGTGACAGAGGTAGAGAGAGAGATACAGGAGCTTGTATAGGAGGGGGTTGGAGTTTGAGAGGGGAGGCAGGTGGTCTAGGAAGGATAGCATGCTAGAGTCTTGCTACTGAAATCATGCTCCACAGATTGGTATTATGACATCACCTGGGAACTTTTACAAATGCAGAATCTGAGGCTCAGACCCAGACTATGGAATCAGAATCTGCTCTGTTTCTGGACTTGCAATTCAGGCATTGAAAACTAAAGTACCCATAAGGGATGGAATATAAATGAGTACAATAAGCGAGTGTAAGAAAAATCCTATAGCTCTTAGTCTGTATTTTATTTCCCCCACTTTTCCTAGAGCTAAGATGTGGCAGAGACTGATGGCAACAAAAAGTAAGTGCTACCTCTTCCATACTCGAGTTATTGTCAGAGATGGTTTTCCAGATGGAATTTATATTTCCCTGCCCACCTAGCATCTAGTGGGGCCATGTAACTAGTTCTGACCAATGAGGTGTGTGGGAAGTGATATATGTCCCATCTGTGCCTGAGCTTTTAAGAAGCAGATTGGTTTTTTCCTACTCTCTCTCTCTCTCCTCGTTTTCTGGATGAATGTCAAATACCAAAGCCAGAGGGAATGGCAGAATCACAAGATGGAAGGAGCTTAGGTCCTTAATCACCACCTAGAGGAAAGCCATCATCATCAACTGTTACCAGACCATGAAATAAACTTTTATTGCATTAAGTCATGGATATTTGGGGGTTCGTTAATTACAGCAGCTAGTGTTACCCTAATACACATGGACAGGAGACTTACTACAAGGACAACAGCAACATAATCACAGTAACAAATGGTAATGACATTGAGTGTTGATGAGGCAGTAGGGAGTGGTGGGGACCGTGGTGAACTGGAGCCTGCTTGCCCTGTATAAGGAGGACTGCTTTATCAGTTCTACCTGATTTCTCTCTTGTATAAATATAGGCTCAGTGTGGTCAGAACTTCCAATTTTAAAATTCAGGCTCACTTAAAAAACAAAACAAAACTGGGTTCCAAATAAAACATATCTATGGGATCAATCTGTTCCATTGGTAGTCAGATTGCATACTCTGTACTAACTGGTAGATATCAACTAGACCACCTCTCCCATATGCCAGCACTAGTCATTTTGCAGATGAGGAAGCTATGAGAGTTTCTGGAATAAGGCGTTGTTTCTGGTAAGCGCACATGAAACGCTGCTTTATGATTGATCAAAATGGAGGATTGACATTGATGTTCAGGCCTCCAGGGCTGCAGTAAGATTACTGTTACTACCACTGCTACTATCCCTAGTACTGGTATTTATACAGCTGCTGCTGCTATAGTTTAACTAGTATTATTGCTTTGTCCTTCCACAGCGATTTTTTTCCTTTCATTTAACCCTTTCAACACTCTGTGTGGTATGATCAGTGCCCCCATTTTACCAAAGGAAAAATGAGGCCCAGAGAAGTGACTTGCTGAAGGTCCCTTAGCTCATAGTTCCAGAGTCAGGTCTTTTTTTTTTTCTGCGGTACGCAGGCCTCTCACTGTTGTGGCCTCTCCCGTTGTGGAGCACAGTCTCCGGGCGCGCAGGCTCAGTAGCCACGGCTCACGGGCCCAGCCGCCCCGTGGCATGTGGGATCTTCCCGGACCGGGGCACGAACCCGTGTCCCCTGCATCGGCAGGCGGACTCTCAACCACTGCGCCACCAGGGAAGCCCCAGAGTCAAGTCTTTTGAGCTTTGCTACTTGAGCCTGAGGAACATCCTAGGCCACCTTATAGTGTCCAGCAAAGGCACAGTGAACACATCAGGGACGCTTAGGTTCAGAATGTTATAGTGAAGAAAGTCACCTTGACCTGTTAGCCTGGTGGCAGGCTCCATTCTTTATTTGAAGGAGACTTTGTGGAGTGTGGGAAAGAGGAATGTGGGGTGAGGGAAAGGAGAATCAGTTATTTCCCCCTTTGCCCTTCATGTGGGGAGAGGAGCATGGTACCCAGCATCTAGGCTGGTGGGAGTTATACTCCCTCTCTGTTGCTTAGCAGAAAATCAGATGCTTTTTAGGGGTCCCTGAGCATATCTGAAGCATTGGTACCTCCGGCTGGATCCTTGTCACTTTTTGTCACCTTACTCCTTTGAGACTTGGTTTCCTCAACTATAAAATGAAGATACTATTATGGTACCCATAGTGGAGCCTAATTACAGGCTCAAGGAGATAGTAGATGGTAAGGGCTGTGCTAGGCACAGAGTAGGTCCACAGTAAATGTTAATCCAATGAGCCAGCAGTTCTGAAGGCATTTTGTAGATGGACTTGAATGAGCTGTACACAGACGAGCAATAATAATTCTCCATGGGCTAGGGCATCTGCCAGCTCGCCCATGAATCTGTCCCCAGACTACCAGGTCTGGGCGGTGGATGCATTTCTGGGTGCCCAGAGGCTGGCTTTGCAAAGAGCAGCAGACAACACCATCTATTCACAGCCTCACGGGCTCCTCCTGCCAGAGCCCACGAGGGGTTTGGATTCAGAAAGCTATTGAAGGGAAGCCACAAAGACACGTTTTCTCCCCTGTGGCCTGGAGAGAAGACAGAGCGGCCAAGGCACAAGAAGAGGGTTGTTTTGCATCAGCCGGCAGCCGGCAAATTCTGTCAAAGCAGCTGAAGGAGAGAAGTCGTCAAAACACCCAGGACAAACAGGAGCCCTGGCGCAGGCAGGAGATAAAAGATTGGGAGGGCGGCCGCCCAGGCACACAGGCCTCCTTCACGGAGCCCTGGCAGCCACGCTCTCGCCATTGTTTGGATCCGTGGGCTGTGATGATGGAGTCTTTCTTCTTTTTCTTCTTAAAGAAAGAATTTATGTCAGAGGAAAGAGAGTTTGTGTTGCGTGAACAGCGCCTGCCAAATGAAAATCTTTGGTTCTTAAAATAGCGAGGCACAAATTCAAAGTGGCCCTTTGTCCCTGGTGGTGGAGAAGATGGGCGGGCGTGGGGTGGGTGAAGGCCTCCATTTCAGATCTGACTCCCGCTTCTTGGCTTTGCTGAACCGCTGCGGTTCCTGCTGCCGTTTCTGCTGTTATAAAACGGAGGCGAATGGCTTCAGTGGCCGTCTCTGTTCTAATCCAGGCTCTGCTCCCTTCCCCTGAGGCTGTGGCCACCCATATCTCTGTGGGTGCCTTCTCGCCTGCCCTGCTTTTGTCTACACGGTCCCTCTTGCCCCAAATGCCCTTCTACCTTCACCTGGCGCGTCCAATGGGTATTGCAATTCAACATATGCACAGTGAATCTTGGCATCTTACACCTCCATGCCCTGCATCTGAAGCACCCCCTGAGTTTTGACTCTGGGGAGGATAAAGGAGACAGCCCAGGTTAGTGAAGAGGGGGCTAAGGAACAAGGGGGTGTAGTACCTTAAGTCTGAATGTGCGTATTACCCTATAATCTTCCATATCAAGGAAGTGAGGAGAGGGCCGATGAGAATTGCAGAGGGAGGAACTAACAACTTCTTCCCAAGGAACTCCTCAGAAATGATGCCCTTGTTCCCATCGTTTCTCCTCCTAGGCTGACCGGCAGTGTTGGTTTGGATGGGATCTGTGCAGAGGTGATGTTATTCACATGAGCTCAGTCCCATCGCTTTTCAACAAGCTTTTATTGAAGGCACACTGTGTGCTCATCACCGTCAACGGATGAGGAAATGCAAGCTGCTGACACTCTTTAGAAGAATTGGAGGTGTTGCCAGCCTCACAGACCCATAAGCAGGATCTCAGCCCCGAAAGACTGAGGCTGACCCAACTCACAAGACAGGCAGGTAGAACCACAGTGACTGCCCGCTGAGGGATAGTGAGAGCGCTTTTTTCCCAGGGTGCAGGGAGTTTTGGTACCCTGTCCATGCTCTGGTCCATGGAGAGCCAAGGCCCTCAGAGGGTGTGTTGGAGGCATGGCGGCTAAGCAGGGGCTCACCCAGCCTGGTTTATTTTTTTATTTTATTTTTTTTGGCCATGCTGAGCAGCTTACAGGATCTTAGTTCCCTGGCCAGGGATTGTACCCAGGCCCTCAGCAGTGAAAGCGCAGAGTCCTAACCACTGGACCACCAGGCCAGGGAAGTTTTAGAATTTTAGAATTCAGAAAGAGCATTTTTTTTCCTTAAAAAAATTTTTTTTGAGCATTTAAAAAACTATAATTTTTTTTTTTTTTCTAAAGGAGGATAAACTACAAGTTGTAATTTCAGGGTAGACATTTACAGCATCCTCTTTGACTTCAGAAGGTAGAGGAGGCTAGGGAGGGCAGTACAGGTCCAGGACCTAACTCATGACAGGGAAGGGCATTTTGCAGTGTGTTCAGAAGGCAGCCGGTCATTCTATATGGCTAAAGCATAGTGTAGGTGGTGAGGGATGACTTAAATCGAAGTGCCTGGAGCCTTGTGGGTGATGAATACCTCAGAGTTCCTTTCCTTTCTTCCCTTTTGCCTGAGCCTCACCTGAAACTCTCCTGGCAAATCACACTTCCTGTCAGTCTGGTGGTGTTTTAGTACATGACCTTTCGTTAAGGCTTTTGTTATTTTCACATCTAATATTTTAAATTATAATCAAGTACATTTGGTTAAAAACTTTGACCAGTGTAAAATATACTATCCTTTTCCCCAGAAACAACTGCGATAAAATTTTTCTTAGCTGTTTTTCAGAAAGTTTTATGTATATATAAGTGTGTGTATGTTTTCTTTCCAAAAGCAATCATATTATAAATACTCCTCTGTTCCCCTGGGCTTCATTGAGTAAAATAACAAAGAGCTCTTTACTATCAGCATATAGAAATCGGCCTCATTCTTTTTTAACAGCTGCCTAGCTTTCTGTAATTTATTTAGTCCATTATTTTCAGTAATTTTCAATTAAATGCACTGCATCAATGAAAATCAGTATATATATACTTACATATATATCTGCAGAAAAAATTTCAGAAAATGTAGTTACTGGGTTGAATGGTATTGTGGAGTAGCCTTTTTGGAGAACTATTGCTAAATTGTCCTACAAGGATAGTGCCTCTAGCAATGAACAGCAGTTTTCGACATACTCATCAACACGGGGTACTATCAGATTTTTAAAATATTCTCTGGTATGATGTGAAAACTGGTATCTCATTGTTTTAACAAGCACTTTTTTATGCATGAGTGAGGTTGAGTATTGTTTTATGTGTATTAACCATTCCAATGTATTTTTTTCTAAAGTGACTTCAACTCTACTTTTCTGTTGGATTTTATATCTAGTAGTTTCTATTGATTTTTTTTTTTTTGCGGTATGCGGGCCTCTCACTGCTGTGGCCTCTCCCGTTGCGGAGCACAGGCTCCGGATGTGCAGGCTCAGCGGCCATGGCTCACGGGCCCAGCCGCTCCGCGGCATGTGGGATCTTCCTGGACTGGGGCACGAATCCGTGTCCCCTGCATCAGCAGGCGGACTCTCAACCACTGCGCCACCAGGGAAGCCCCTATTCTCTGTATTTTTAATTATAGAAAACTATTGAGAAAAATTGCTTAATATATGTTACCAACAGAAAAATTTAAAGATTTATCATAGTTTCTTTTTTTTTTTTGATGTATTTCACCATAGGGGAGATCAATTTTGTATAGTTTTGCATCCTCCTTTTTTCAGTCAGTAATTATACTTGCTACCACTTACTATGTTTTGAGCACAGGTCAGACGCTGTGTTAATTTTTTTAAATGTGCATTTCTTTTAGCCCTTACACAAACTCTATGGGACAGACACGATTATTATTATTATTTTAGAGATTAGAGAACTGACACTCAGAGAGGATAGTTTGTTCGAAATTTAGTTTTAGTAGGTGAGCCAGAATATTAATGCAGGTCTGTTTGATCCCAGGACATTTATGGATTGAATTGCGTTCACATATCCTCCCCACCCCTTCCCAAATTCACATGCTGAAGTCCTCAGAATGTGACTGTATTCAGAGATGGGGCTTCTAAAGAGGTAATTAAGGTTAAAGGGAGGCATTGGGGTGGGTCCTAATCCAATGTGACTGCTGCCCTTGTAAGAAAATGAGATTAGGACACAGAGCGAAGACTGTGTGAAGACACAGAGAGAGGATGGCCATCTATAAGACAAGAAAAGAGGTCTCAAAAGAAAACCCTGCCAGCACCTTGATATCAGACTTTCAGAAGTGTTAAGAAGTTGCCTCCAGAATTGTGAGAAAGTAAATTTCTATTGTTTAAGCTACCCAGCCTGCGGTATCTGTTTGGCAGCCCTGGAAAACTAATACAAGGGCTAAAGTGCTTAACTCTTAGGGTATATTGCCTCTTAGCATCTACATTATTTCAGAAGCATTTAAAAAATTTTTGATGTCCTTAAAATTCTTTGAAACTGTTATTTTAATCACTAGATAATATTCCTTCAAATAGGTCTGCCAGAGTTAATTTGACTCTCCTCTCTAGTTGGACATCTGGGTGGTTTTGAATTTTTAATAACGGTGTAATGAATGTCTGTATTATGGAAATCTTCTCATTTCTCTTCTAGTTTCTTAGAAGGAGAATTACTTGGTCCAAGAGTATAAACATTTTTTAGGACTCCCTAGTTTAAATTAAGTAAACACATGCAGTACATTTCCCCAAATAAACAATATCAAAGAGACTTTCTTCAAATCAAGACACAGTATAGTCAATGCAAGCTGTGAATGCTTATCAGGAAAAGAAAAGATTAGGTTCTTTTGTTTATATGTGCAATTGTAATCTCTTTGATACAGTATTGGAGAATCCAGGAAAGTAAGGGAAGTCAAACAGATCTGCAGTCAGTCCCTGACGTTCTCTTATTCTCTGTGTGGCCTTAGACAAGTGAATTAGTAACCCTAGATCTCAGGTTCCTCAAAATATTGTTACGACGATTAAACAAGTAGATGAATATAAATGCTTAGCACAGTTCATATATGCTCATTTAAAAAAAGAGAGTAAGTGCCTCTTGCCAGGGTAAAGACTTACCTACCTAAAGTTACTAATACTCCCAGGATATGGATGGTGAGATTTTGCATCCAGACTGAAATAAAAGTCCTTACTTTATTTATTTAAAAATATATATACATGGGCTTCCCTGGTGGTGCAGTGGTTGAGAGTCCGCCTGTCGATGCAGGGGATGCGGGTTCGTGCCCCGATCCGGGAAGATCCCACATGCGGCGGAGCGGCTGGGCCCGTGAGCCATGGCCGCTGAGCCTGCGCGTCCGGAGCCTGTGCTCCGCAACGGGAGAGGCCACAACAGTGAGAGGCCCGCGTAACACACACAAAAAATACATTATGTAGCAGGGCTTTTATTTATTTATTTAATTTTTATTTTATGTTGGAGTGTAGTTGATTTACAATGTTGTGTTAGTTTCAGGTGTACAGCAAAGTGACTCATTTATACATATACATATATCTATTCTTTTACAGGTTCTTTTCCCATATAGGTTATTACAGAGTATGGAGTAGAGTCCCCTGTGCTATACAGTAGGTCCTTGTTGATTATCTATTTTATATGTAGTAGTATATATATGTTAATTGCAACCTCCTGATTTATCCTCCCCCGCACCTTTCCTCTTTGGTAACCATAAGTTTGTAAAACCCCTTACTTTAAATCCATAAATAGGATTTATTTTGGGATTGGCACCGTGCTAGATAATTTTATATTTAGTATTTTTTATATAATCCTCACACATTTTGCGAATCGGTATTATCTTCATTTAACAGATGAGGAAACCAAGTCTCAGAGAGGCTAAATAACCTGCCTTAGGGTCACAGGGTCACTAAATGACCTAGGCGGGATTTGAACCTGGTTCTGTCCAATTCCACACCCCATGTTCTTTTCCTTCTTTACATTGCTTCATCCAATTAAGACAACATCCATTAGTGCAACGTATCTACATATTATATGTAAAGGTATATTCTAAATTTATTATTTATACTTCAGCTCTTTTATTTTACGTTTTGCCCAGATTTCCCCTTTCATACAGAATCTCACTTTGTTCATCAGGCTGAGGTTGAAGAAGTCAGGCAGAAGTTAGAATGATTTAAATTTTGTGCTCAGAAGACTCTAGAATAGCTAGCTAGTTAGCTAGAATAGTTAGTTATTTCTTCCTATCTCTTCCCCCGAACCCTCTTTGGAAAATAAAAGGATTGCAACCTGACCCTCTCTCTTGCTCTTTGATTCTCATTGCATTCTTTTTGGATTAAGGGTGTCCGGTTTCCTTGGGAGGAATAAAATATGGCCATCTAAGTGACAAGAGTACAAGCCCCTCAGTAAACTCCTTAATGGGAGTGTTTATGAGGTGTATTTTCACCTCATTGAGCTTTTTATTTCACTAAGATTCTTTCATCCACCCAAGCAGGTGAAGAAAATGGGAAAATGATGGCAGAGAAAAGAAGAGCTTTAGGGAACTTGAAAAGAAAGAGAAAACCAAAAGAAGCTGTCCCACATTTGTTTACTTCTAAGGTCTAACAAGCCATCAAACCAGTAACAAAAGGGCAAATATTTTTACCCCTGATTAGTAGTGTGCATGTAAAACAGGTCAGTTACCGAGAGAAATGGCCACTTTATTTAGCCATTCATTTCATCATTCATTTATACATCACTGTTCGTTTATTCATTCAATAGTTTGAGCATCTACATTAGAAGTCCTGCCTTTAACGTGAGGAGGACCTATATTTGACCAGTTAATCAAAAAGATTTTTAAGGAGGGGAATTATTTTAAAAAATACATGTACTATTAAAACTTTTTGTTTTTACTTAAAACTCATGTCTGTATATTCATTCACCCATCTTCTGATACAATCATTTGTGTATTGGTTTTCATCTTTCTTGGGAAAAAAACACAAAGACACCCAACATCACCCAGTTTCTAGTTCTATTTTCTCTAAAATAGATGAGGAGCTTAAAGAAACTTTTGAAGCAATTTGATTTCACACCTCTAAAATTTTTACAATCCTTTCCCTTCCAAATGTTATGGTTGGTTAGCTCATAATTAATTTAACAAAAAATTTTTAAAACCGACAAGACTTTATCAAATTTTTCTAAAGAATTCAACAAAGGTTTCATGGAAACAATAATTTTTTTATACTCAGATTTTTTTTTATACTGAGATTATATACTCAGGTTTACAGATTATTTAATTAAATGACACTCCTATGATGTTAGCTGATATTATTATGATATTAGCTTAACTTTACTACAGGTACTGTGTTCAGTACTTGGCCTAAATTCACTTATTAATCATTACAGCCAACGTGTAATATTATTATCCCCACTTCCCAGGGGAGAAAATGACATGCACTGGTTTGAGAAAAGCATACTGATGACTCTTGGTGAGTATATAACTTAATGGATGGGTTCAGAAGTGTGTGATGTAACAACATATAGCCTACTAGCTGTAGCCCTTGTTGGGTAGGAAAACTCTAAGATATTTTCTACACAAACTCCCAGAGTTGCCCAGGGGTATGGAGCCCCAGTTGTCCACGGCAGCAACTTGCTTTATAATACACCTTTATCAGCTGTCTTCCTTTCTCACGTCCTCACTCTCCTGTTGGTACTTCCTAGTCAGGTACTTCCTAGTCAGGCCCAGCTACATAATTTGCAGGGTCCAATGCAAACTGAAATTGCAGGGCTCCTTGTTGAAAAGTTATTATGAGTTTCAAGATGCTGACAGCACAGCATTAAACCAAGCACAGGACCCTTCTGAAACAGGCCCCGAGTGAGTGCACAGGTTGTGCGCCTAGGAAGCTGGGGCTGGGACTGGTATTCCCTCCCAGAGAAACTACTTGTACTTTCCCTGCCTTGGCCTTTGCCTCTGGGGGAACCCAACCGACGTCACGGAGGTATTCCACAAATACCTCAAAATGAAGACAACTGCGTTTTTATTAATTAAGTGCCTGAGCCACCTTTATAATATTTTTCCTAACTTTTTGGCTATATGCCCTTTGTTTGCCTTTACATGGCAATGGTTTTGTGATTTCTCTATAAGGAGAACAGAAAGATAATTCAGTCTTTCCTCTAACATGATTGCACAAAGTTTAAAAAAAAAAATTACTTAGGGGGAACTCCCTGGGGGTGTGGGTTCGATCCCTGGTCAGGGAACTAAGATCCCACATGCCATGTGGCACGGCCAAAAAAAAAAAAAAAAAAAAATGATAGCTTAGGAAAGTTTCCATTTTTCTTCATAGTCCCTTTTGAATAATGCCCTGTGAACTTTTAGGATTGTTATCAGATTTTGGGAAATCTTCATCAAGTCTCCTTCAAACATGAATGAGAGCAATCAGATTTCAGGACATTTCTAGTGCACTGTCTAATCTTAAAGGCTTGTTAGTTTTCTAGCACAGCTGTAACAAATTACCATAAACTTAGTGACTTAAAACCATACAAATTTATTAAAGTTCTTAGGTCAGAAGTCCAATACAGAGATTACTAGAGTAAAATCAAGGTGTCAGCAGGATTGCATTCGTTTTTTGAAGCTCTAGGGGAGAGTCCACTTCCTTGCCTTTTCTAGCTTCTAGAGGCCACTCACATTCCCTGGCTGGTAACCCCCTTCCTCTGTCTTTAAAGCCCAAGATGTTCTGTGGTTGAATTTCTCTCTGATCTACTCTTCTGCCTTCTTCCATTTTTAAGAACCTGTGGGATTGGATTGGGCCCACCCAGATCATCCAGGATAATTACCCCATCTCAAGGTCTGTGCCCACATCTGCAAAGACCCTTTTGCCATATAAGGTAACATATTCACGGGTTCCAGATTAGATTAGAAAGTAGGCATCTTTTGCTGGAAGGGAGACATTATTCTGCCTGCCACACTCTTTTCATTAATGACATTATTCACAGATTTGTCTTCCATTTCTTGTTTGGTGGTGGATTATGAGTTTTTATCTTTTTATCAATGTCAGTTATATCAGCAAGAAACAAATAGTTTTTCAACATGTTGAGAGGATTCAAATTTTTTCTTTCTCTTAGTGAATTACTACTTTTGGTATGGTCTGATTTTATTTTTTTTCCTGGCAATTTACTTTTTGAGGTCAGAATAATTTCTATTGATTTTATCAATCTTCTATATTGCTTTTATTCCATATTCCATTTTTAAATTTATTTTTTTATTTTTTAAGTTGAAGTCTAGTTGATTTGTGATGCTGTGCCTGTCTCCGCTGTACAGCAAAGTGACTCAGTTATACACATTGAGACATTCTTTTTTTAATATTCTTTTTCATTATGGTTTATCCCAGGAGATTGGATATAGTTCCCTGTGCTATACAGTAGGACCTTGTTGTTTATCCATTCTGAATGTAATAGTTTGCATCTACCAACCCCAAATTCCCAGTCCATCCCTCTCCCTTTCCCCCTCCCCCTTGGCAACCACGAGTCTGTTCTCTATGTCTCTGAGTCTGTTTCTGTTTTGTAGATATGTTCATTTCTGTCATATTTTAGATTCCACATATAGGTGATATCATGTGGTATTTGTCTTTCTCTTTCTGACTTACTTACACTTAGTATGATCATCTCTAGTTGCATTCATGTTGCTGCAAATGGCATTATTTTGTTCTTTTTTTGTGGCTGAGTAGTATTTCCATGTTTTATCTGCACTTTCTCTCCACAACTTAATGTATAAAGATGACAAAAGCTGCCTTTATATGTATTCACATCAGGAGGCTTTCATTTCTGTCTTATTTAATAGAATAAAATGTCTCTCCATTTTCCAGATTAAGTGACATTCCCCAAAGCTATTCTACAAATGTTGGCAGCCACAGCAATGTGATTGACATAAAGGAAAGTATAATAGGAGGGAAGCATTTCCTAAATGATTCAGTGAAAATATCTTATTTTTGCCAGTTTTACAATAACGTGTGAACTTGTGAGCACAGTGCTAGAGCTCCTGCCCAAGGCCTTCTTTACCTTCTTTAGCTGGAAAGACGTGGCAAAGGAAGCCTAAGGTTAAACCAAGTCTTGAAAGACAAATGGAATTTAGCTAAGCATAGAAAGAAAGGGAAGATCGTCCAAGCAGAGGTCATGATTGGCTTCAGCACAGAAGTGTGACAGGGCATGGAATGTTCTGGAAAATGTCAGCCATTCAGAGTGGGTGGAGGAGAAGGAGGAGAGGGAGAGGTAGAAGATTCAGCAGATGAGAGAGGCGTGAGGAACACCGTGGACTTTATCCTGAGGGCAGGGGAATCCCACCAAAGAGTTATAAACAGAGATGATAGAAGTTTGGATCTATGTCTTAGGTTTACTTGGGGGCTGCCTTGAAGAGAGTTGGGTGGGAGAACAAAAGTGACCGCTTCAATCCTTTTGTTTCAAAGCAAATTCATAGCCATATCCCACTAGACCAGGGCTATTCAGTAGAACTTCCTGTGATGAAGGGAATGTTCTCTGTCTGCCATCCAACATGGCAGCGCCAGTTACATGTGGCTCTCGAGCGTTTGAAATGTGCGAAGTGTGGCTGAGTGACTAAATTTTTAATTTAACTTTAATTTTTAAAAATTTAAATAGTTACACACATGGCTGATGGCTACCATATGGAACAACACAACCCTAAACCCTCAGAGAAAGACTATGGGATACACAGGCTCATCAGTCTAAGCTTAATGAGAAATTTCAAATTTTAAAGACTCGTAGACTCTGAGGAGGAACGTAAGTGGTACAAGACATAGATGGATGCCAACTTAATGGAACTTATGATCAGGACAGGGCTTTGTGTTAAAAGGGATGAGTGGATACTAAGGAAATACTCAGGATGTGCAAAAAATCCCCCAAAAAGCTGTGAGGATGGATATTCATTGCAACACTGGTTGTAAACAACATAAATATGCAAATGTAGAAGACTGATTAAGAAAATGCATCCATACAATGGAATAGATCCCATCTATGCAATGGACTGATATAAATAATGCAAAAGCACATTTATTTTAATAGAAAGATGTTTATGATATAACACTTAGTGGAAAAAGCATATTGTAAAATGGTTATAAAATTTTTAAGGAAAATATGCTTAGGGAAATATCTGAAAGTACATGCATAAAATACATATACCCAGAGTGGTTATAGCTGAGTTTTAGGCCATTGCTTCATTTCTGTCTTCCTTTTTTTTTTGCCTCATCAATATTATCACATATTTTTCTGCAAGGAGTGTTTATTGCTTTTATAATTAGAAAAATAAGAAAACAATAAAATAACTTATTTTAAGACTCTTATAGGAGTGAAATAGGTAGCAACATCTATTATGGTTCAGTGTAGATACCCTAGTAGGTGAGGGATGAAGTAGGCAGAAAAGCCTTCTCATCAAAGATGAACTTTGAAAGAAAAGGAGGAAGGTAGGGGCAAAAGAAGGGAACAAACATTCCTTGAGCACTTACTCTGTGCTCAAGAGTAACTGCTCACTCACTCTGTGTTTATATATGTTATGTCTTTTAACTCCCTCCATGAACAGATAAGGTAGGTACCATCATCATCTCATTTTACAGGTGAGGAAATCGAGACTCTGATAGGTTAAATGACCCTGTAAGTGAAACCGAAAATCTTTTTTTTTCTTTTTAACATCTTTATTGGAGTAAAATTGCTTTACAATGTTGTGTTAGTTTCTGCTGTATAACAAAGTGAATCAGCTGTATGTATACATATATCCCCATATTCCCTCCCTCTTGCATCTCCCTGCCACCCTCCCTATCCCACCCTCTAGGTGGTCACAAAGCACCGAGCTGATCTCCCTGTGCGATGCGGCTGCTTCCCACTAGCTATCTGTTTTACAGTTGGTAGTGTATATATGTCAATGCTACTCTTGAAGAGAGAAGACTGGGGATTTGAGGCATGGCTTCAGTGCTTACTAGCTGCTGCTAGCTTTTGTTACTGGGTGAATTTCATAATGTGCGGGTTCTCATTCATATATAGGTTTGTGTAATGACTGTGTTTGTGTAATGTCTGTACAGTGACTAGACCAGGAGCTCCTGGGGCAGGGATTATGTGTGTTTAGGTCACTGTATCTACAGTGTTCAACAAAGAACCTGGCACACAACAGGCTCTCAATGAATACATTAGACTGAATGAAGGTATATCAGGCATCATTAATTTCTGACCATTTTACCTCCTAGAGTGTTGGGAGAAACTCAAATGAGATAATAGGCCTGAGAGGACTTTGAAAACTCTAGAATCTTGTACCTAGGTCAGGGGTTTTGATTTTTGAAGATTTTCCTTTATTGGCTTTTTTTTTTTTTTTCACCCAAAGCCAAATGAACTTGGAACTGCTGCATACTCCTGCAAAGGAGATTTAATCTAGAGATTCTTGGAAGGTATCAGGAAAACACAAAGCATTAATTTGTTCTTAAATTGAGGTCTTAAGAGATGTTTTGATTGTTTTTAGGAACATCAGAGCTTATTAATGTATATTTTTAAAAATGTTTCTGAAACATCTCTTATTTTAACCAAACTATGAAATAAGTTGAGACATGGGAGGTGAAATCTATGTTATTAGTTGCATAATCACTTATCATCTGCTCCTAACACATATATTAGGAAATGTTGATTTTTCTATTTCTGTGGTCAAATAGAAGGAGACAGATTGTCCTCTTGCAGAACTGGGTGAGGGTGAAAGTACAATTGGATACCTCCTGGGTTCCCACAGGATGTTGTTGATCAAATTGCTAATCACATTCTGAAAAGCCTTAGTTTTATTTTTTCCTGTTGTAGTAGCAAGAACATCACCTTTGTGTCAGGTGGACTTGGTTTGAACACCACTTGCACTTTTCAGCTGTATGACTTTGGATACGGTCAGTAGGCTTCTTGCCTACTGACAGCCTTGGTTTCTGCAATTTGTAAAATAGGAACAATCATGCTGATCTTGCAGGACTGTTAGGAGGTGTTAAATGAAATCATGTGTCCAGCTTGTCTGGCAGAGTGCTTGACTCAAAGTAACCCTTAATGTAAATTATCTTCTTTGTCTACTTTCCAGATTTACAGTTGGCAGTGAACAGACTTTTCCAAACAGAAACTTGTTCTTTTGAGTATCAGTGTATGAAAGTATGGAAGTGAAGTGATTTTATGGGTCAAAAAATGGCTTCTGTATTTGCGGCTGGGGTCTTCAGACCATAAATTAGATTCTGTAGTTTTGTACAACAGAAAGAACCCAGTTAAGTTTCGGGATCGTGGAGTACCAGAGCAACAAAAGACATTGCTTCAGAAAACTGAACATGGTGAGGAGAAGTGACCTACCCAAGGTCTCATGCCTAGTGGCATGCATGGTTGAGTTTACAGTACATCTAAGGAAGCAGGTTTAAAATTGTGTGGGGCATTACCTAGTCCTTAGGAAAAAAAGCTGCCTAGAGTGAATTCAGGTTCATAGTTATGTGTGTGAACCCGTGGGAAAATAAAACCCGTTGATCAGTAAACTTATACACCCCTCCCCCCCTGTGTATGGGGAATGCAAAATCAGACTTTAGAGAGTTAGGAAGGGCAAGATTTCCAAAACCAAAGAGGCCAGGGAGACAGGCCGGCTGCTGTTCTGAGAAATCTGGGTTGCTGTCCATTTCCAAGAAACCATTCTGGAACCAGTGGACAGGTAGGGCACTGGTTTTTAAACTCATCCATCCATCCATTAATTAATTAATTAATTCACTCACTGAGCCCAGGCAATGATACTTTGTTAAGAGTGAAAGTTACAGAGATGAACAAAACACATCCCTTCTCTAGGAAGGTCACAGGCCACTCTTCTGAATCCTTCCTCCTTTCTTGGAACCCTTCCTGGGTCTCTTACCTTGAACTTTGGGAGGAGTCTCCTGCTGAGGCTTCACTGCACACCTCTTGGTGAGGACCGATCTAACCACAGAGCTGGAGGACAGTCCTCTGGCTCTTCCCTTCATTTGTCCGGTTACCTGGATGTGACCAGGTCTATAGATGCCGTTTCTTTCCTCATCCTTGCTTCTACTCTTATCTCTGCACCACCTAAGCAGGGCTCAGCACCTTTCTTCACTCTGTCCCACCCCCAAATAAACTCCATCCTTATTGAGTTTTTAATGTTTAGTTGACTGTTTCATTGTGGACATGAAGGGGAAGGTTAGGTTACATTGCACATCACCCAAAATTATTTGTTACAGTTCTTTCACTAGTCAATGCTCCTGTCCATAAAATCTCTTCCCTTGGCTATGTACTCTGAGTCTCTTTCTCTCTCTTCTACCTCATTCATCTTCCCCACACACCATAGCTCCCCAGGCCCTTTTCCTGTCATCTCATCTCCAATTTGCAACTTCACCATTTTTGATCATGTCACACCCTTCTGGACAAGGTAGTAGGGATTGCAAAGAAATACTTTTTTTCTTGTCTAAAAATAAGTGTATTTTCCTGTTCCACAGATGG
The DNA here is from genome assembly GCF_949774975.1 of Lagenorhynchus albirostris. Lineage (NCBI taxonomy): Eukaryota > Metazoa > Chordata > Mammalia > Artiodactyla > Delphinidae > Lagenorhynchus > Lagenorhynchus albirostris. Next base: position 71,382,124 of record NC_083111.1, on the reverse strand, counting down.
GTCACCTTGGGCAAGAGAGGAGAAATCATTTACAAAACGCTGAGCATCTACTTCAGCACCTTTCCCCTCTGTCCCCAGAGCACCCTATGCTACCTCTGGCATGTCATTCATCCCACCGTTCTGTAATTGTCTGTTGGTTTACTTATCTGTAATTGATTCTTAGGGGTTATAGTTTTAGAGGCTGTGAGGAATGGGTGTGAAGTGGCCCAGGCCTGGGGAGTCCCTTCCAGGCAGGAAGTCGTTCCCTCTGAGTGCTTAAAAGATGCAGATGGTATCTGTTCCCCAGGTGGCTGCTGTTCTCCTGGAGAACAAAGACTCTCTCATGGTCTCTGTGAAGGGTGAAGAGGAAGGATAAATGCTCATGTTAAGCCCTTGAAGTCCAGGCTCTGGAAGCTCCCTTCAATGTGCAATTAAGAGATGTATAGGGGGGCTACAGAGTTCCATAAACAGGGACCAATCTCTTTGGGTCAGCCATCAAGAGTCCCATCCTTCAGGGCTTCTCATACCCAAGTATGATTTTCCTGAGGGGCAGAATCTGTGGTTCAAGGAGTAGTTCAGAGCCTGTGGCTCTTTGTTGCTACCCCTTGGAGGGTAATAAGAGTGGGAAACATTAAGAAAGATGGAATATTAAAAGTTGGAAGGAATCTTTAAGATCTTTTGAAATGATTCAATTATGTATTTGATAAAAATTTATGGAGTGCTTGCTATGTGCCAGGGACTATTCTAAGCACATGGGAAAGGGAGACTGATGGGACCAAGAGGAAGAGAATTTGGGGGAAGTTATAAGGGAGACCCTGAATTCAACTGTATTTATATATTAGAAGGGTGGAGGAGTTATGTTTACTTAAGTCTTAGAGCTCCTAAGGGACATCTCAGTTACAGTCTTTATAGTACTTTCACTTTACATACTGGTTTCACATTCAGCCACAAAAACAAACAAACAAAAGTGTTAGGTCCATATGGCAAAGATTTATTTTCTCATATTGCAAATAAGTAAACCGAAGTTTTATAAAAAATAAGATGTATATAGCAGGGCTTCCCTGGTGGCGCAGTGGTTGAGAGTCCGCCTGCCGATGCAGGGGACGCGGGTTCGTGCCCCGGTCTGGGAAGATCCCACATGCCGCGGAGCGGCTGGGCCCGTGAGCCATGGCCGCTGAGCCTGCGCGTCCGGAGCCTGTGCTCCGCAACGGGAGAGGCCACAGCGGTGAGAGGCCCGTGTACCGCAAAAAAAAAAAAAAGATGTATATAGCAAGTCCTAGAGCAAGCATTTAAAAAATCTCAAAAATATGATGAAAAATTATTAAAGAAATGAAAATGCTATGTTAAAAATACTTAATGAAAAAGGAAGCAGTAAAGGAGGAATAGATGAATAAAATAGACACAAGACATATAGAAAACAAAGTAAAATGTCAGATGTAAATCCAAAAATATCAATAATATAAAATATGAATAGATTAAGCAATCCAATCAAAAGCAGAGATTGTCACGCTGGGTTAACCAAATCCAAATAATATGCTGTCTACAAGAGGTACACTTTGGATTCAAAGACACAAATAGATTGAAAGTAAAAGAATGGAAAAAAGATATATCATGCACACAGTGACAGCAAGAAAGCTCAAGTGTTAATCAGACAAAATAGACTTAAAAATGTTACTGGAGATATAGAGGAATATTTCATAATTAAAAAAGTGTTGATTTATCAGAAACATGTAACAGTTATAAACATATATACATCTAACAAGAAAGCACGAAGATACATGAAGCATAAACTGACAGAAATGAAAAAAATAGACAATTCAAAAAAAAATAGTTGGGGCATTCAATACCTCACTTCATAATAGATGGAACAAGTAGGCAGAAGACCAACAAAGAAACATAAGAAATGAACAGCACAATAAACCAATCATACTTGACAAACATCTATAGAACACTCCACCCAACAACAGCACAATATACATTCTTCTCAAGTGCAGGATAGGTCATATGGTAGGCCATTTAAAAACAAACACTTCAATAAATTTAAGATGATAGAAATAATGCAAAGTATGTTCTTCAAACACAATGGAATAAAGTTAGAAATAAATAAAGAAATTTGAGAAACTTACAAATATGTGGAAAGTAAACAACAGATTCCTAAACAACCAATGGATTAAAAAGGAAATCAAAAGAGAAGTTAGAAAATACTTTGAATGAACTAAAACAAATACACAACATATCAAATTTATGGGATACAGCTAAAGCAGTGCATAGAGGGAAATTTATAGCTGTAAATCCCTATATTAAAAAAGGAAGATTTCAGCTCAATCATCTAGCCTTCCACATTAAGACACTGGAAAAAGAAGAACAAAGTAAAACTAAAAGAAGCAGAAGGAAGGAAATAATACAGATTAGAGTGGAAATTAGAGAATAGAAAAACAATAGAGAATATCAAGTGAAAGCAAAAGCTGGTTCTTTGAAAACATTAAGAAAATGGACAAATCTTTAGCTGGATCAAACAGGAAGAGTGAAGACTCAAATTATGAGAATCAGAAGTGAAAGAGGGGACATTACTTCTGATCTTATAGAACTAAGAAGTATTGGGCTTCCCTGGTGGCGCAGTGGTTGAGAGTCCGCCTGCCGATGCAGGGGACACGGGTTCGTGCCCCGGTCTGGGAAGATCCCACATGCCGCCAAGCAGCTGGGCCCGTGAGCCATGGCCGCTGAGCCTGTGCGTCCAGAGCCTGTGCTCCACAATGGGAGAGGCCACAACAGTGAGAGAGGCCCGCGTACCGCAAAAAAAATAAAAATAAAAATAAAAGAAGTATTCTATGCCAATAAATTAGACAAATTGGATGAAATGGACAAATTCCTAGAAAGACAAAAACTACCAAAACTGACTCCAGAAGAAATAGACAATCTGAATAGACCTATAACAAATAGAAATTAAATGTGTGATCAAAAAACAAACAAACAACAAAAATAAACCCCACAACTCAGTAAACCAAGATAGACAACCCATTAAAACATAAGCAAAGGACTTGAATAGACATTTCTTCAAAGAAGCTATACAAATGGCCAAAAGCACATGAAAAGATGTTCAGCATTGTTAGTCACTAAGGAAATGAAATGAAAACCACAACAAAGTACCACTTTGCGATCACTAGGATGGCTGTAACAACAAAAAGGTAAACAAATGTTGGTGAGTATGTGAAGAAATTCAAATCTTCACACACAGCTGATGGGAATATAAAAGGTCCAGCTACTATGGAAGACAGTTTGGAGGTTGCTCAAGAAGTTAGACATCGCATTATCGTATGACCCTGAAATCCCACTCCTAGGGATACAGCTAGGTATACAGGCATACCTTGTGTTATTGTGCTTTTACAATAGCATCAAACAGAACAAAATATTTAAGAATGAATTTAATAAAAGATGTGCAAAGTTGATTCTCTGAAAACTACAAAACATTTTTGTTGGCTTATAACATTAGATATGTTTCATACGCACAACATTGTATTTTGACTTCTGTAGACACTGCAGCGTGCTCAACACCAAAAATTTAGTTTCCATCCATCACCACACTGTTGACATTCTAACCATTTTGCCCCTCTCCCTCCCTTCCCCTACTGTGGGAACCACTACTATATATATGTACCTATGTGTCTATTTTTGTTTGGTTTGCTCATTTATTTTGTTAAAAAAAATTTTTTATATTCCACATATGAGTACTACTCAGCTGTAAAAAAAAAAGATGAAATCTTGCCATTTGCAACAATATGGGTGGACCTTGAGGCCATTATGCTAAGTGAAATAAGTCAGATGGAGAAGGACAAATAATGTATGATTTTATTTAAGACATAATGCTGTTGCACACGTAATAGACTACAGTATAGTATAAATGTGGCATACAAAACATTTTTGAAAGAAATTAAGAACATCTAAATAAGTGGGAAAATATCTCATGTTCATGGATTAGAAGACATAATACTGCTAAGATGGCAGTGCTCCCCAACTTGATCTACAGGTTAAATACATTCCCTATCAGAATCTCAGCTGGCTTCTTTGTGGCAACTGACAAGCTGATCTGAAAATTCGTATGGAATTTCAAGGGCTCTTGAATTACAAAAACAATCTTGGAAAATAAGAAAAAAGTTGGAGGGCTCACAATTCCTCATTTCAAAACTTACTAAAAAGCATCAGTAGTCACAACAGTGTGGAATGGGCATCAATACAGACATATAGGTCAATGCAATAGCATTGAGAGTCCAGAAATAAGCCCGTGTGTCTATGATCAATGGATTTTCAACGAGGGTGCCCAGATCATTCAATGGGGGGGGGGGGGAACAGTCTGTTATAGGAAAGCTGAAGAGCCACATGCAAAAGAATGAAATTAAACCCTTACCCCCCCCACACACCATACACAAAAATTAACTCAGAGTGACTTAAAGACCTAAATGTAAGAGCTAAAATTATAAAGCTTGTAGAAGAAAATGTAGGGATACATTTGAATGACCTCTGATTTGGCAACGGGTTCTTAGATATGACATTGAAAGCATGAGCAAGAAAAAAAATAGATAAATGGGGATTTATCAAAATTCAAAACTTCTGTACTTCAAAGGATACTATCAAGAAAGTGCAAAGACAAGCCACATAGATAAATATTGGGGTAAAATATTTGCAAATCATATAGTTGGTAAGGCACTTGTATCTAGAGTATAGAAGGAACTCTCAGCACAATTAAAGAAAGAAAAAAGGACAAGTAACCCAATTCCTGGCCTCCATTCCCTGAGAGCACCTCCATAGATGAGTAGTTGGGTGCCAAACCAGAAGCCTGCCCCTCAGGCTGAAGCTCCGGGACAAGGAAATAAGCCTCTTTCACAGAAAGACTGGGTGTGTGTTTCAGTCTATCTGCGCGGTACCCTAGGGGTCTGTCATAGTCCCATGGAACCCAGGATTGCAAGCCTCCACTTGTCTCCAGAGCCAGGTTTGATCAGGGGGTGTCCCTGGGTGGCAGCCACAAAAACCGGAGCCCCAGAGGTGTAGAAAAGCTCCCCTCCGGGAGATATTGGTGCTCTGGAAGGGGGCAGAGGGAGGGCACAAAGGTGAGGCCCACCAGCCAGCAGGCCCCTAGATGTGTGTTCATTAGATGCCTGTCTCTCAGGCCAGTGCTTTACGATTAGCAATGAGCCTCGTTCAAGTCAAGTCTTGAATCCACACACAAACTCTGTAAGAGATCTTTCTCAGATCGCTACAGTCTTGAGGGTGTTGTGGACAGGAGCCCTGTTGGTTTTCACAGCTAGATGTTTTGGGGGCTCATCATCTCTCAGTTGTAGGTCTAAAAAGTTGGGGTGCTCAATGTGGGGTTCAAAACCTTCACTCTTCAGGGAGAAGCTCCAGGTTTCGAGTTATCCTCCCGATTGTGGGTCGCAATGCTGGGGATGGGGTTTACGGCGGTTCTGTGTCCCAACCTCTCTTAGCGGCTTCTTTTGTTTGCCTGATGCCTAGTAGTTGCTCAGACAGTTTTTAGGCTTTTTTTCAGAGGAAGCTGTTTCATATGTAGCTGCAGATTTGGTGTGTTCCTGGAAGGAGGTGAGCCCAGAATCTTCTTTCGTCATCACCTTGAACTGGCTCTGAAGTGTTTTAAGTAGAGAAATAAAATAGGCCAATGCCTCTGCAGACTGTGGTGAGTCACAGAGGATGGATCTGTGGTGAGCAGAGGTGAGAAGGGGTGGTGTACGTCCAGCTATGGGGCTTTGGTAGGATGTCCTGAACTAGGTCAGTAGGTCAGTAGATTAAAGGAAAACAAACACATAGAGTGGTGAAATAATTAAGATTTGGCAATTGAGTGAAAGTAGGTGATGTCTTGGTAGGTGATAATGACTTTGTCTGAGATTAGAAACGTAGGAGGATGGACAAATGTAATGATCTTGAGAAGCCTGTGGTATATCAAACTGGAGGTGTCAAGTGGAGGACGGACTATAGAACATAGGTGAGATGTTGCTGCTAGAGATGCAGACTTAGAAGACACCTGCATAGTGATGGTTGTTAAAGTGACGAGAGCAGATTCTATGACCCAAGCAGAGTGCCTATGGATAGAAGAAAAGTATGCTGAGGACTTAATTCAAGTATTCAAAAAGTGGAAAGAGGAGAAGGCCATAAATAATAATGGAAAGAAATGGCTAGTAGCAAATGGGGAGTACTGAAGCCGAATCCAGCTTTGTTCCCCAACACTGAATTAAACCTTGGAGACAGAGTTTTGGGTGAATTAGAAAGAATAGGTTTATTGCTTTGCCAGGCAAAGGGGGGCACAGTGGACTAATGCCCTCAAACCTGTGTGTTCCAACCTGGAGGGGGTAGTGAGAAGTTTTATGGTAATGGTTCAAAGAGGGCGTGATCAGCTCGTGGACATTCTTCTGATTGGTTGGTGGGGAGGTAAGTGGGAGTCGGCATCATCAACCTTCCAGTTCCAACTGGTCTGGTGTCTGTGTGCTTGTGGGCAGCAGACAGTTAACTTCTCCCACCTGGTGAGGGTTTCAGTATCTGCAAAACAGCTCAAAGATGTTGTTATGTGTATCCTTGAGGGGGAACCAGGACCCTGCCCCAAGGCTGCACTATTGTTTCTTGACTGTTCCTCGCTTGTCTCTGCATCCCCTCCCTTCCCTGATTAGCAACGGTTTGAACCTGCTAGTTGGAATTCAGGGAAGGTCATGGAGGCTCAGTGAAGCCTATTCCCCGTAATCAAGAAATGGGGGACACAGAAAGGCTTTTGTGCCCAGGAGCCCCAGGGTCCTGCTCGGTATCCGTATCACACAAGGGAAAGAGAGTTTCAGAAGAGCTGTGCGGAGTCAACAGTCCAGTGCAGCAGAAAGTCCAGTTAGAATAGGACTGAAAAGTGTTCATGGTTTTGGCAATATTGTGGCCACTGGAGACCTTCCGAGGAGCAGTTCCAGTGGAGTGGAGGGGGGAGAGGGAGACTGTAGTAGCCTGGCAAGGGAATGGGAGGTGAGAAGTGGGGCCCACAAGTGAAGAACACTATTTCTAGAGCAAGAAAAGCAGAGTAGAAACAGAGTAGCAGTTGGAGGGAAATGTTAGATCCAGAGTGCTTTACATTTTAGTATGGAAGGCACTTTATTCTCTTTATAGGCTCGTGGGGAGAGCCCATAGGGAATGGAGGACCCGGAAGACCAACGGTGGGAGCCAGAAAGAAGGGGAGGAACAGAAACCATGAGGGGTGCAGGCGGAGGGGCGGCCATGCGGAGGAGGGTCCCCACCTCCTATTCTGTGCTAGGCTGAGTAATGGCCCACAAATGTCTAGTCCCAGTGCCCAGAACCTGTGGATGTTACCTTCTATGGCAAAAGGAGGTAATTTGCAGATGTGATTAAATTAAATGGATCTTAAAATAGGGAGATTATCCTGGATATTCTGGGTGGGCCTTACATGTAATCACAAGTATCCTTTTAAGGAGGCCAAGGGAGATTTGACTATAGAAGAAGAGAAGGCAGTTGTGTCCATGTAAGCAGTGATTTGGTGACGCGGCCATAAACCAATGAATGCAGGTGCACCAGAAGCCAGACGAGCCAAGGAATTGACTCTTTCTTGGATTCTCCGGAGGAAAATAGCTCTACTGATATCTTGATTTTAGCCCTGTAAAGACTCATTTTGGACTTCTGATCTCTGAAACTGTATAAGAATAAATCTGTGTCGTTTCTCAGCCACTACGTTTGTGATACTTTTCACAGCAGTAATAGGAAATGAATATGTCTGATACTGGAGGTGGGAGAAGATAGAGGAATACAAATAGTAAATTTGGGGGAAGGGTGGTCAGGGACTTCTGTCACGTATACCCAGGGGCCTCAATTCATTGCTGGGTTAGGAAGCCAGGTTATATGCTAGGCTGGCGAGGACTGGATAGGGAAGTAGAAGAGAAAGGTCTTAGAAGTAAACGTTAGAGGCTGCTGAACTCGCCAAAGAGGAGGAATTGCCTAGTCCCTTGATTCTCTGGAAAGTTTCAGGTGTTGATGGTAACACCTTTGAAGTCCAGTGGTGGAGCTGTGGTGTTGCTTCACAGCTCGGCGATTTTCTCTGACTGTGATCGGTCACCCCAACAAAGGAGCCACTTAATTCAATCGAGAAAGTGACTGTGAGTTTGACTCGGGTTTTGCCAGGTTGTGGGAATGTGTGGGAATGGGGCGGTGGGAAGACAGGGGTTCCTGGCGACCCTCCTGATTCTGAGTGGGGAGCAGGGGAGGCAGCTCCCGAAGGTACTTACGGGTCGGGTTTAAATTAAGGAGGCGGAGAAGGAAGAGTGAGCGTTCAGTGGAAAGGCTAAAGGGAAATACGGTGCCAGGGCAACGGCGGAAACGTGTGAGGGAGAACAGAGTAGTGGGTGGAGGGACAGAGACTCCGACGGCGCGAACCAGTGGGGCTGAGAAAACAAGCTGCCACCGATAGGGCTCGTGCCTGGCGAGGTGAACAGACCGCCTCGGGGGAAAGAGGCAGCTCGGATTCGCAGCTCGTCCTAAGGCTCCAGGTGGTAATGCGGGGTCAGGCGTCGGGATAGGCATGGTGGAAGTCTGTCACGGCAAGTCTGTCGTGGTGAATCGGGGACCACGGAGGTGAAGTGATGATAAAGACATGTCTAGCTGGAGGGTTCTGGCTGTGGGATTTCCAGCACCACTGTGCCTGCTTTTATAGGGTTCCAGGTTGCCTCAAAGCCCACTCTGCACTGGGTGGAGCTCAGAGCAGACCCTGGCCCCCTGTGTCCCAAGGCCAAATGCTTCAGGGTGCCTAGGTCCCACTGTGCCCAATGTCCTCTCCTCCTGAACAATTACAGACCCCCACCCATCGCTCCAGGCAGTTTTATGTCTCTATGCCTTTGCCTGTGCTATTTGTTCCTGTCAGAGTTGCCTTTGCCTACCATGTCTGCCTGGTGAAGTCAAAACCTAGCTCCACTGCCGTCTCCTCCAGGAAGGCTTCCCTGATGCTCTCCACCCCCGGCTTCCGCGCCCCTCCCGAGAGGAGCTCACTCCCTCCTCTGCCAACGTATGCTTTGCAATTACTCAGCCTATTACATGGAACTGCGGTCTTCCCTTTGTCTGCATTTTTCCCCTGCTTCACTAGACCTTAAGTTCACTGCGTCTTGCAATGCATTCTGCATTCCCACTACTCAGGAGAGAAGATTCACAAACAAACTGAAAGAGACATTGAGGGTTGCTTAAGTGAAGGAGTCCTTCTGGTCAGAGTGGTAATCGGGGATATGAGTTGATGGCTGTGGAAGCTTCAAGCCTATTTCAGTCCTTTTGGTTGAGTTACCTCCTTTCTCCAAAACCAGTTGCTTAAAAACTCATCGCCCAAAGTAAAAAGTAGATTTGCTCCACCAAAGACCAGCCCTAACTGTGAGGAAATGTCAGGTTTTGAGCGGACTCACTTCCGTGTCCTCACCCTCCACGATGCCCAAGCCAATTGCCGATTGGCTTCTTTACTTGCACCTCTGTCATTGGACCGCCGGCCTCGCTTCTTCACATCCCTCCTTTTTCCGAGATCCTGCCACCTGTTTTCCTAGGCATGAAAGAACTACAGTCTGCAGCGAGGCCTAAACGCTCTGTGAACCTCACGTCAAATCACATAGTTTCAGAAAACCCAGATGCAGTTTGAAATTACAGTTAAGAGCCCATGGAAAATAAATGACACGAACAGCTGAAAACCCCGCCCCTGCCCCCTTCAACTCCCCTCCCCCTGTTTTTTATGTCCCTCCCCCCCCCCCCCTTCAGCTCTTCAGAACAAAATTTGTTCACTGGGGACACGAAACCCGAGCCTTGCACAAGAGTGCACACCACAGAGCGGGGCGTTGATTTGGTCCATCCAGGGACGGCAGCTGCTGGAGGGGGCGGGGTGGGAGGAGTGAGACGCGCTTGAAGAGCCTCTGGACGTCCTCAGGAGAGTTGTTGTTGGAGGGTCCTTGGGGGCCGCCCCCTCCTGTTTTGCGCAATCTATCTTTAGAGAACTGCAAGTTCATTTCTCAGAAGGGCCCCAGAGCTGGAGAGGACTTCTAAACGGACAAACCACTTCCTGCAATCTTTAACTGAATTGGGGCTGGGGGGCTGTGTGTGTGTGTGCGTGTGACCACTGGAGGGGGGGGTCCATTCAGACTTGTCCACCCTCATGTCTTTCCACAGCCCACCCCTGGCTCTGGGCCGAGAGAGATGGAGCAGAGAGGGGGCCCTAGGTCATGGATCAGATGTCATAGCCGAAAGTGCAGCCTTGCTTTCACTGGTCACGTAGGGGACTTTGAAAGGGGGACAGGTCCCTGTCTGGATACCCCATTTCAGGTTGAACCCTCCTGTGCTTTGTCTCTGAGACCCTACTTTCTGCTTCCATGCACTCTCCCTTGGGCGGCGTTCAGAAGGCTGTTCCAGAAAGGAATGGCTTGAAGCCCGGTGGGTGTCAGCCCTGATCAGTAGGCAAAGATCCCAACGGTTGCTTCCCAGCAGCTTGGTGCATTGGAGAAAGAGCGACTTCAAGCATAAGCAGACCTGGCTTCAAATCTTGTCTCCACCGCTTAGCATCTGTGGGCCTTGGGCAGGTGTCAGCTTTTTGAACTTGGTACATTGCGATGAATACCAGTAACCACCCTGGCTTATTGTTGAGGTTTGCATGAGATAATATACGTGTATAATTCTCATGTCAGAGCTGGACGTGTGCAATATGTTCAATAAATACCACTTCTAGCTCCCTTACAAATAGGAATAATAACTAAGGCTACTTTGGGGAGTTTGCTAAGTGCCAGGCCTTAGCGCTAAACATACATTGTCTCACCTGATTACCGTGATGACTCTAGGAGGTGGTTATATTATTATCGCAGCTTTACGAGTCTCTAGATGGGCAGGAGCACGTCTCCATGGGACTCTGGCTCTAACGACAGAGCCCTGTGCTTTCCCCGTGTCTGTACTGCTACTTAGCACGCCTTTCTGGATGCCTCTGCTTCAGGTGCCTGGAGCAACTCTCCTGTGGTCGAAAACTTCCCACTTCAGGTCACACTGTTCTTCCTTCCCAGTCCCCAGCGCTTTCATAAAAGGTACCACATCAGCCAGGTGACCGTGGACTGATGAGTTAGATCCGTGTTGGAGTCTGGGGAGTGAGGCTGCCAAATTCATAAAACAAACACGGGACACCCAGCTGGATTCAAATTCCAGATAAATAAATACTGTTGTTAGTAGATGTATGTCCTAAATACCGCATGGGACATACTTATGCTAAAAAATTATTGTTGTTTATTTGAAATTCAAATGTCACTGGGGAACCCTCTCTGGGAGGAGATATTTGCTGATGGAAGCCACACTGGTTTGGGGGCAGAAGACCCCTGTGTGGTCAGGCCATTCAAGGTGGCTGTTCTCTTGCTCTCTGTGCATCCCTGCTCCACCAGGCCCTGCTTCACTCACGTGACTATCCAATCCTCTTCATTATAGGGGTTAATCAGTAACTGCCTAGTGCTTGCCCCCTACCCCAGCTGCTGGTTTCCCTAGTAACTGATGAGCCAACCTGACGTCAGGACCCCCCATAAATGGTAGCTTCCTTCTCCCCAGCGTAGCGAAAGCTGCTGCCATGTCCTGCCTGCCGTCTGCTCTACGTGGTGGGGTGTCGCTCCAGGATTTTTGCTTCAGACTTGTAAGATCCTCCTGTCCAAAAAACTGTTGATGTCTCTGTCACTATCTCTGGGCCCTTTCTTTGGTCTCGTGGCCGGGCAACTACTAGGCTTGCAGGCCTGTGGGGTGCAGCCCGACGACACCAGATCCAGTCTGGGCTCTTCCACCAGCTCTCTGTTCTTAGGAGAGTCACCTTCTCTGTCTGAGCCTCAATGTTATCATTTTGAAAAGGTGCATAAGACTCTTTCCTTGCACTACGATTGAGTGCAGTGTTCGGTGACTAAACGGTCATCTAATGTTGATTATTAAAATGTCAAGTCAGTGATTTCAGTAAGCATTTTCAATTGAATGATCTGTGCCAAGTGGCGGAGACAAGGATTCATGAGACATCAGGACCCTGGCCTTTGGGTCGTGATCTGGTCGGAGGACTGTAGACAGATGGTTGCAGATGAGTTTGCTCCGTGTGGTAATGAAGTGCTGGGAGGGGCTCGGGGCAGGCCTGCTCAGCTCTGCCTGAAGGGACTCGGGGAAAGTATCCCAAGAAGAAGATGCTCAATCTGGATCTTGAATGAGGAGTATAATTCCATGGCCACCTGTTTTCTGTGAAACTCACTGTCTCCTTTTACACAGTCAAAAGCTATACTTTTATTTGTTAACGAGTTTGCAGCTTAATGAACCCTCCCAGTCGACTTGCATTCTGTGCTTCTCATGTGCTACTCATTTAAGCCTTTAAGTATCACTGTTCCCATCTTACAGATGAGAAAGTGGAGGTTCACAGGGGTCAAGGAACTTGCCCAAATTACACAGGTGGTCAGCGGTGGAGTAAGAACAGACCTGCAGTGGTTGAGAATCTGCCTGCCGATGCAGGGGACACGGGTTCGAGCCCTGGTCCGGGAAGATCCCACATGCCGCAGAGCAACTAAGCCTGTGTGCCACAACTACTGAGCCAGGGCTCTAGAGCCCGTGAGCCACAACTACTGAAGCCCGTGCGCCTAGAGCCCGTGCTACCTAGGAGTTCCCTAAACTTTCCAGGCCAGCCTCAAAACCAGAGCCAAGAAGAAAGAGCAGAAAACATAAAACACGTGGGAAAAGCAGCTGGGTGTTGTCTTGGAGGCCAAGCTGCATTTCAGAGCCAGCCTTAGAAATCCAGCATTCCCCAGACCCCCTTCCTCCAGTGTGGCAAGGTGGAGGCAGGCACGGGTGGCCTTTCTTGTGTAATGAAAGGTTATACGATGACACTGGTTATTTGATCACAAAGCTCCTCGATGGTTCCCACTGAGCCAGAACCTTGGCAATGCAGAGAATGGATCCAGTTTCAAACCTGACCTTTTCTGAGTACCAAATGCTGATGGAGAAAGGAGCTAGAATTGCTCCTCAAAGACAATCCTCTCTGCAATTCAAAGTAAGGGCTGTCAGCTGAGGCATGGAGGGAGGCTAATACCCAGGGAGCTTCCAGGGTTTCCAGAGACGGGTACTTGCTATCCATCTTATACCAAGGGGGCTGCTACATAATGGTGATTGCTTTTGTCTTTGTCTTTTCTCATGTCATTCCCTCTCTTTTGGACACACACATATGTGACAGAGGCACACACACACACACATTAATATTTGAAACACCCACATCAAATCAGGAGAAATGTTTTTGACTTTACGGGCATGAAACAGTCATATCCCACATGTTACGCATGTAACCGTTTAACAGTATTTGCAAAGGAATCGACAGTTTCTTAGCTCACTCATTCATTGAACTTGGGTTGGTTCATTCAACAAATATGTATCATAAGCACGTATATGTGCTATAATATGGTGGGTGCTGGAAGATGGGACTAGTCATGGATGGAATTCAGATAATCCAACCCCAGGCAACAGTAGGGGCAGGTGGCATAGAAGATACTGACCCGTTGCAGCCACATATCCTGAGATTGAAACTGGACTCTGCCACTCCCTAGTGGTGTGTCCCTGGGTAATCCATTTAACCCTTTGACTCTCAGTTTTTTCATGTGTAACCTGGGGCTAATGAGAACTATTTTATTCGTTTTGTATGGCAACATTTTGACTAATTACATGTTATCACTATACCCATTTTATAGATGACAAATATGGCTCAGATAGGACTACTGTTGGGCTCAAGTTTGCACACGCATGAGTAATAGAGTTGTGTTGAACCCTGGTCTTCAGTTTCCAAGTGTAGTATTTTTTTTCCATTTCTCTTCATTTTTTTAGCCCAAGTAATTAATCACTCCCTCTAAGCTATTCAGCAAAACATTTCTTTATTCTGGAATCATTATCAGCTATGAACAGACCCTCCTGGGTCGGCTCATGCTCAACTTTTCAAGAGGACAAATGCTACCACAACAAGCTTCACTGTTTTTCGAGGTGAACACAGCCATTGCAGAGCATTAACTCTGTGCCGACCTCCGCCTGTGACTGATAAGAGCAATTTGATACCAAACAGTCTCTGGACTTGAGGGAGGGTCGGCCGGCTCCCACCCTCTCCCTATCATAGAGTGCCAGCTCCTAGAGTGTCCCAGTTTGGTCCTGCAGGTTTTTCTGTTTATGCAGTACACCTCGTGAAACCATAAGCTCTTGGCTTTTTGCTGAAAGAACGATTCTAGCCGTCTTCAGCTATGTGTAGGTAATCCCAGATAGCTGGATCACTGCATCTGAAGATGGGAGAAAGCGGCCAGCACTCACCGAGGACCCACTCCGCTTGTCTAGTCAGGCATGAAAGACCCTTTTCTAACCTGGCAACACAAACATTTGTTAATATTTCACCTTAGGTTCTGACCCCTTCCTCTCCCCTTCCGCAGGCTGGAAGCCTTGACCAGCGGATATGAGAACGTGCCTCCATTTGGAGCTGATTCGCTTCACTGTACCTAGTCGGGAGCGGGGACAGAGCGCGTGCGCGCGCGTGCGTGCGCGCGTGCATTATGGGGGTGAGCATATGGGGCGGCAGTTAAGGGTGGACGTCTCTCCCGCCCAGTTTAAACCAGGCCTTCACATTGCACAGTGCACTGGTACATACTTAGCACACAGTTAAATCTTCGGAGTCCAAGAGACTTCAGAGTCGTTTTCTGGTCCAACACTCTGATATTTGGGTCCCTCTTCCTAAAATCCTACCAACTGATTGAGCTGCAAAGGGTCCCATTTGGGTAGGTTTTAACAGTGGCTGTGGTTAGTCTGGGAAAAACAAAAGCTGTCCCCATATTCCAGTTGACATTTAGGTGTCCAGTAAAGATGTCTTGAATTTTAAGAAAAATTTATGTTCACTTTCATATGTAACATAAATACATTCTTATATGGTAATATGGGAAAATATTACAGGTAAGACTGAAGTTCCCTTTGGGGTGTCTTCTTCCACTTTTCTTAGAGGAAACCGTTATTAACATTTTGGTGCACATCCTTCTAGACCTTTATCTATGTCTTTGCAGACAAGTTTGAGCACCTTGGTAGGTACCTGACCTGGACCAATGCTCTGCGTAGCTCGGGTCTAGTGAATTTTCTCTTCAGACTTGATAGATGTTTCCATTCTGGCGGCTATCACGGAGCGGGGCAGAGAGGAAGAGTGGGTTCGTGGGGAACCAAGAAGACAACCCCAGGCAGGTCACACCCCAATAGGAAAGTTTACAGAGTTTGTATTTTTGGTTTATAAGGATGTAAGTCATTGTGGATCGTCCTAATGGCAGTTTCACCCTCTTCCCCAAGTCTTTGTTGCATCAAGGATGACCCAGAATCCCAGAGTCTCATCTGTATTATTGGGGTTGCAGGAGAGTTTAGAAGCCTTTCATCACAGCCACTGAAATTTCAGAGATGGAGACACGGAGGAGAGTCTTTCTGAGCTTGGATAAGTAACTTTATTGTCTGTTTCAAATCATTTGTTAGGGACGGTAATGATCGCGGCTCTGCTTGCCTCTTGAGGTCATGGAAGGGTAACATGAAATAATAAAGGTGAAATCTCAGTGTGGATACGTGCTGATTTAAGCGACAACTGTAGCATAGTGTTTAAAAACGTGAGCTCTGGAATCATATTTTTATCTGGAAGGCATGATTTTAAGTCCTCTCGAGACGGAAATGTGTGATGGGCCAATGACAATGATTCCAGCTCTGGACAGAAGGGGGCACTCTTGTACTTTCTCTAGACTGTCTTAACTAAGCGTCGGGAGGGGTCAAAGTCTTATTGTCCTGTTTAATTCTTGTCACTGTGGTGGGCGGTGGGGTGGGTTACATTGTGCCCATTCTCAGGGACTGGTCATTTCATGACTCCCCAAAATGCAAAGGGTCCAGGCTTGGGTTGATTTTTACCAGTAGTTTTTCCAGGACGGGTAGGAGCTGACCACCTGGCCCAAGTGGCATGTGAAGAATCCAGCACAGCAAACAGATGGTGCGAATAGCACCAGGGGCTCAAATTGCCACCTGATTTCTGCATGATCTATGTGTGCCGGCCTGTTGCACTGCAGTAGCGATATACTTCTGCCTTCCATCAGGAATGGAAGAGATGGTGTTGGACTACGTGTTTCAGGAGATAAATTTTTAAGACCCCAGCTGGCTTGGCAACGACAGCTAGTCCTAAGGATGCTGCTCTGGGGTGTGGGTGGGTCGTTATAGGAAAGCAGCACTGAAGGAATGTCCCCTTTAGCGTCATCTCCCATCTTGTCATGAATATCAGAAGCCCTGACAACAGGGATGAAAAATGGGTGAAACATTTGGCATCTGGGGTTTCCAGAAAGTACAGCCAGCACTCTCTGTAGAATAGTACAAGGAATTCCCCAGTGTTAATAATTCTACCAACTTTGGTTAATTTCTCTCTGTCTCTCTCTCTCCCTTTTTCTCTCTCTCTCTCTCCAATTGTTATATACATATATCATTATATATACAATTACATATAATTGTTTTCCTGAATTATTTGAGAGTAAGTTTTATACGTGATGCCCTTAACCCTTATATTTTCTAAAAACAAACACATTCTTTCATATAACCATAGCATAATCATCAAGACTAGGAAATTAACATTGACACAGAACTATTACCTAACCTATAGACCTTATCCAGATTCACCAACTATCCCAATGACATGTTATATAGCAAAGTACTGCGTCATGCTTTGAATTTGTGCCTGTTGACCCTCCTCAGTCTTTGTCTTTTATGACAATGGCAATTTAGAAAAGTGCAGGTCAGATATTTTGTAGAATGTTCTTCAATTTGGGTTTCTCTAATGTTTTCTCATGATGAGATTCAGGTTATGCATTTTCAGCTGAGCTGTCATAGAAGTGATGCCTTTTTCCATGCATTATATAAGGAGGCATGCAGTGTCAATTTCTCCCATTACTGGTGGTGTTGACTTTGATTAAGGTTGTGTCTGCCAGGTTTCTCTACCATCTTTCTCATTAATTAGTAAGTATCTTGTCAGAAGATACCTGATTTTGTAAACATACTCTTCATGCTTTAAGCCACTAGTTTTATCGCACATTGATGATGCTTGCCTGACTTGATTATTATTATAATTGTTGCCAAATGGTGGTTTTCTAGTTCCATGATTCTTTCTACATTTGTTAGCTTTCGATGGTAAGGAAGAGACTTCCCTTCTGTATTTATTTACGTAAAAGACTGGGCCACAGTGGTTCAAATCCTTGAACACAAGTAATATGAGATGGTAATCAGGTGCTGAAGTTGTGCTTGGTGGTTTGTAAAGGATGTTAGCATCCATTTGTCCCGTTTGCTCTTAAAAGCTCATCAGTGTAGGGGTTAATGGCGTCCTTCTATTACAAATGAGGAAACTGAGACTCCAGAGAGGCCCCTCAATCGTCACACGTGTTGATGTGATGTCAGTATTGTGAGGTCAGGATTTGGTTTTGTGAGCTCCCTGAGGATAGGGCAGGTATGTTAGTGACATTGAGATCTTCTAAACACTCAGAACAGAAGGTACTCAGTACAGGTTGCTTATATGAGTAAGTGAGTGAATGAATGAATAACAAAGCATTCTGCTTGCCCAAATCCCTCTGCTACCTTCTTGTGATTCGTAGAGGTCCTTTCCTCCCCTGTTACAGCAAAGTCTAATGCTGGAATGTCCCTGGGAAAGGCAGCCAGGTATCCTGCACAGTGCTAGGTCTTTGCTGAAGACTGTGAGAATGGGCAAGAAATGGAACAGCCTGGGCCTTTACAAGTCCAAAAGGGGGGATGGAGACATGGACCAAATGGAAAGAGCTCAGAGAACAATGCTGCCAGGTCCCAAACACAGGTTTTTCTGATATCGTTCGCCATTGGCTACAGGTCAGGCCAGGCCACAATCCCAGTGAGGGAGAGGGGCAGGCACACTCATCATTTTGACTCCAGTCCAAAGTCTAAACGCCACTAACCAAGCAGGACAAGAGGTTTCCACCAGCTTCCAATGAAACCTGGCGGTTTTACGGTTTCCATCAGCTTCCAGTGAAACCTGGTGGTTTTATGGTTTCCACCTGAGCTCTGGCAAAGCCTGGCGTCCCAAACCCTGTATGCTTGTTCAAGCCTTTGACCACAAATGCAGCTCGGTGTGGGTATCAAGTGAAACCAAATCAAAGCCAAATTAAAAATAATTCTGAAATGTAACCAAGAACTTGACCCCAGAGAATCATGGAGGCTTTGACGCTAGGTTGCATTAGGAGGAAGGACGGGCCTTTGGAAAATTAATTCCCTGAGGTTTTTATTTTTAGCCTGTGATTCTTATCTGGCTCATCTCCACACATGACCTCTAACCTCACCTTCTTGATATTATTTGTTGGGATTTTGTGGTCAGCATGGCTCGGCCACGGTGCGTTTTGCCCTGAGTGAGTTCAGTATATATTTCTCCTTCTGGTTTCATGCCTTCAGAGAAACAAACAGTAGTTCCTTCTGTCAGAGGCTGGTGGCCCTGCTCAGAATGAACAGACTGATAGCCTTGAAAGAGTCCCCCCAGTCTACCACATCACTGAAACAATAGTGTGCTATGTCATGATTAAAAAAAAAGGTTGCATTCCATAAAGCATTATGGGTAGCCAGCTCGGAAAGTTAGAGCATCTATTAATGGCACCTGGGGACAGAGTAGCCATTTAGCTTTCCGTGTTCTGAGCGTATCCATTGCACCCAGCTAGCAGTCTTTGGAATCTGTCTCTGTGGTCACAAGGAAGTTTGAAGAAAGGAAAGGGGACGGGCTCAAAATAAGGCCATTCCTTCTGCAGGAAAATAAACTAAAAATGGTCTTCTTAATTCTTGCTGGGCCTTTGAATGATTTAGACCATATTGTTAAGCACATAGGCTATTGGGCTCCCTTCCCTCCCCCACCCCCTCCCAGGCCAAGATGGGGTGGGTCTGTAGGTCATCTGAACTTGACCCAGAAGCTTGTAGGGGTCTCCAATGGAGGAGGATATAACAATATCCAAAGAACCTTCCTGTGTTTGTTCTCACTCCAGAGTGAGCACAATGGTGAATGGTCTGATTCTGCCACTCCTTTGCTCAGAAGAGCAATGGCTACCGTTTCATTTATTCTGAAAGCCCCAATCCTTACAATTACCTGCAAAACCCTACCTGCACTGGCCCGTGTCTCTCGGTCCTCACCTCCCCTTCTTCTCTGCCTTGTTCACTCTGCTCCTTCCACCCTGACCACTTTTGTGGTCCCTTGAAAACACTGGGAACACCCAGACCTTAGACCTTTACTTTTCCTCCAGAAGGTCACATAACTGACACCCATTATCTTCTTCAAGGCTTTGATCAGATGTCATCTTTCCATGCCCCGAACCCTGTTTAAAATTGCAACTCCCACTTCCGCTTCGCCAACACTCTGTACTTGCTCTGCTTCTGTTGATTTCACTTATCACCTTCCAACACACTTTTAATTTATTTACTATTGTTCATTCTCTTTCCCTTCACTGGAAGATGAGTCCACCGGGGCAGAGTTCTGTGTTTTGTTTTACTGACATAGCCCAAGTACCTAGAATGGTGGGCACTCAATTAGTACTTGTTGAATGAATGAACGGACTTGGTTGTCCTGCTGGACTGGTCCACTGGGGTGTTGAGATGAGGCTGGCAACAATACTGAAACACAACCAAGGGATTCCTGCCCTGCGTCTCCGGGCCGGGGTGGGGTCATCGCAATTCTCAGGGGTGAGCAGCCCATTTAACTTTTGATGAGAACCACCCCCCTCCCCACCGAAAGAAGGAGGTTATGTAACCCTGAAGCTTTTCCTAATCAGTTGTACCCTAGAAGGGTGAGGAAACCCGACTGGTCAGAAGAGTGTTTCCCACCTAAATTTCTCCAGCTTCCTGTTCTAGGAATGATTAGCCACAGAAGTCAGAGAGAAACCAACGGAAAAACAAGTTTCCTCCAATCTCCCTCTGCACCTTGAGCATTGAGGTTTATGAAGATTACGGTAGAGCTTATCCAAGAGAACGGTGACCGCTGCCCCGGCTCCTTCCCCTAGTTGGTGGTGATGCAAGGGCCAGGGCTGAAACGAGGGCACTGGGGTATCCGGAGTGGGGGACCTCAAAGAAAATGCATCTTGAAAAAAATGTGAGCTGCTCTGAAAGATGCAGCCTAGCAGCTTCCTGAAAACGAACCACATGTTGTTGGTTTCCCATCCCCTAACTCCTTCTCCTTTCCAGCTCTCTTCCTTTACCCTCCACAACCCCTACTAGAAAAGATAACTGTCTTGTTTCCAGATGAGGTTCTGTTGCAGGGAGATAGTCTGGGGCCTAGGATCTGCAGGCAGACATACATTTGGAATGATCTCCCCGCTGAGGTTCCTGTGTTCCACATCTGCTTGGGACATCCAACAGCAGTGCTGAGGGCTGCCCATTGGGGAAGAGGTTGTGGAAGGATTTCAGATGGAAGGAAAATTTAGTGCTCATGCCGTGGCTTAGGTGCAGACAGTAGCGAATGCTTTCACAGGCTTGCTAGTTGGCTAACGTGTAGCACCTGTTCAGGAACTGAGCGGTTTGCAACTGAGGACTCACCAGTTTATGAGCAGAAGAGAGGATTTTGCCACTTGACTGGGTTATTTTCTTCCAAACTTTTTAGCTAGGTCTGGTATTGAATCCGGAGTGTTGAATCTGAAGGTCCCTGGCATACAGTTCAGGGAAAAATTTCAAGAATTTCTGTGTGTTCTTCTTAATTTCCTAATTTTTTTATTGTAAGTTGCAATTCTTTTATTGTCTTAATTTTTTCAAAGTCTGGCTCTCCATGTTATATATTTGAAGTGTATATGGTATTTCAGATACTCATTTTCATTTATTCTAGGTGGATACATTTCTATTCTTTGGAAAAAAAAAAGACAACTTTCTCTTGCCCAATAGCACAAGACCATTTTAGGCATTTAGTTAGGGGGAGTATCTTGGATAAGCAATGTTGAAAAATGGCGTGCAATATAATTGAATCACTTTGCTGTACACCTGAAACTAACACAACATTGTTAATCAACTATACTCCAATATAAAATTAAAATTAAAAAAAAGAAAAAAATACATATATATTTGGTCATTCAGATGGCCAAAATATATTTCTTATATATATTTGGTCTTCATCCACAGTTTCTGGCTCTCAAAACCCTTGGAATTTCCTGGGCGATAAGTGAAATGGGAATATCTCTTGTTATAGTATTTGGTGTCTTGTCTTTGGTTGCTTGAAAGCTTCAGAGCCATAAGGGTGGAACAGATGTCTTGATATCCGTAACAATCCCTTCTCCATCACAACTGGGTTTGTGTTTATAGGTGACTTTTGGAAAGCGCTGAAGGATGGGAGCTGGTTGCCAGACGAACCAGCTATGAATACGGGTGTGCGGTCAGGCCACTCAACATGGCTGTTCTCTTGCTCTCTGTGTATCTCCTGCTTGACCAATCTCTGCTTCACCTGCATGCTACTCACATGACTATCCAATCCTCTTAATCGTAGGGCTTAATCAGGAAATACCTACGTGCTTGCCCCCTACCCCAGCCACTGGTTTCCCTTGTAAATGATGAGCCAACTTGACATCAATCCCTTTGTAAATGGTAGCCTCCTTCTCTCCGGAGTAGTGACGTTTCCTACCGTGTCCTGCCTGTTGTCTGCTATACACAGTGGAGTGTCACTCCAGGACTGTGCTTCAGACTTGTAACATTCCCCTGTCCAATACACCATTGATGTCTCTGTCACTGTATCAAGGCTCTTTCTTTGGTCTCACGGTTGGGCAACTACAAGACTTGCAGGCCTGTGGGGTGCAGCCCAACAAGGGGGTTGGAACTTTCTGTTCCATCCCCTGATTTTGGGGGAAGGGTAGTTTGAATCAATCACCAATGGCCAATGAGTTAATCAATTATGCCTGTGTAATGAAGCCTCCATAAAACCCCCAAAGGACTGGGTTCAGAGAGCTTCCAGTTTGGTGAATTTGTGGAGTGGCGCACAGGGAGAGGCATGGAAGCTCCATGCCCTCTCCCCACACCTTGCCCTACGCATCTCTTCCATCTGGCTGTTCCTGAATTATATCTTTTAATAATAAACTGGTAATCTAGTCAGTAAAATGTTTCTCTGAGTTTTGTGGGCCACTCTAGCAAATTAACTGAGCCCAAGGAGGAGGTGTGGAAACCTCTGATTTATAGCCAGTTGGTCAGAAGCCCAGGTTATCACCTGGGCTTGCAGTTGGTGTCTGAAGTGGGTGGGTAACAGCTTTGTAGGTTGAACCCTTAACCTATGGAATCTGATGCTGTCTCTGGGTAGATAGTGTCAGAATTGAGTTGAATTGTAGGACACCCAGCTGGTGTCCTGAGAATTGTTGGTGTGCCGACCCCTCTCCACCAACACACATATTGCAACACACATCATTTGGTCCAGAAACCCAAAAGATGGGGTGAAGGGACTCTTCCAGGGACTGGAGAGTAGGTTTGGTAAGATTTTGGACTGCCATACAAATTTCTTATCAGTAAACCTCTTACTGAACAAACCTTTCATAAATAACATCAGAAAAGGGCACAAATCATAAAAGTACAGCTTGATGAATTTTCAAAAATAAACACTTCTGGGACTTCCCTGGTGGCTCAGTGGTTAAGAGTCCACCTGTCAATGTAGGGGACACGGGTTCGATCCCTGGTCTGGGACGATCCCACATGCCGCGGAGCAACTAAGCCCGTGCGCCATAACTACTGAGCCTGCGCTCTAGAGCCTGTGAGCCACAGCTACTGAGCCCGCGTACCTAGGGCCCGTGCTCCACAACAAGAGAAGCCGCCACAATGAGAAGCCTGTGCACTGCAACAAAGAGTAGACCCCGCTCGCCGCAACTAGAGAAAGCCTGCGCAGTGAGGAAGACCCAACGCAGCCAAAAATAAAACAAAAAAAACAAAAATCAACAACAACACTCCCCAGTACCTAGCACCCAAATCAAGAAATAGCTTGTGGCCAAATCTCCAGATGACCCCTGCTGCTCCTTTCCCATCACCACCTCCCCTCAGGGGAACCACTACCCTGACTTCCAATTGTGTTTGTTTTGAACTTTATATAAATGAGATCATAGAACACATACTCTTTTGCATCTGGTCTCCTTCGTTCAACATTCTGTTTCTGAGAATTAGTCATGTAGTTGTGTGTAGCAGCAGTTTGTCTATCCTCCTCACTGTATGTATATTATTTTATTATATGAATATAAAAAATTTATTCTGCTGAAGACATTTAAGTTGTTTCCGGTGTTCACAATTAGGAATATGTCATGCTACAGATATTCTTGTTCACATTCTTTAGGACACTTATGTACTCATTTTTATTTTTTTTATTATTATTATTATTTTTGCGGTACGCTGGCCTCTCACTGTTGTGGCCTCTCCCATTGCGGAGCGCAGGCTCAGCGGCCATGGCTCACGGGCCCAGCCGCTCCGCGGCATGTGGGATCTTCCCGGACCGGGGCACGAACCCGAGTCCGCTGCATCGGCGGGTGGACTCTCAACCACTGCGCCAGCAGGGAAGCCCTTGTACTCATTTTTAATTGGTTTATATCTAGGAGTAAAAAATGCTGCACCAGAGGGTACAAATGTGTTTGACTTCGGGAGATAACCACGAAGTGGTTTTCTAAAGTGATACCAACCTGTAGTCTTGCCAGCAGAGCAGGAATGTTCTGATGGCTTCACATCTTCATTAATGCTGTGTAATATTGGTGGTGTTTTTTATTTAAGGCGTGCTGGTGGGCATGTAATGGTATCACATTGTAGTTTTGATTTACATTGTCCTGATGAATAGTGATTTTGATCACCTTTTCATATGTTTATTAGCCACTTGGGTGTCCTTTTTAGTGACATGCCTGTTTAATATTTTACTCATTTTTCAAATTCCGTACCTTTGATTTTACTTATTGATCGGAGTCCTTTATAAAATCCAGAATGGAGTCTTTTGTCAGGCACATGAATTTCAAATATCTTCTCCTACATTGTGGCTTGCCTCATCATACTCTGGTTTCTTTGGATGAAAAGATTTAAAATTTTAATTTGTCAAACTTTTCCTAAGTGGTTAATTGTTTGCGTGTAAGTCCTGTATAAGAAATTTTTGTCTATTGAAAATATCATGATATTCCTCTAGGGTACTTTGTAGAAGCTCTATTTTTTTAGCATTTTCATGTAGATCTATAATCCATCTGGCCTTTTGTGTCTATTGTAAAAAGGGAGTCATGATTGCTATAGCAACATTTATTAAAGAGACCATTCTTTCTCTGCTTAACTGCAGTATCACCTTTGTTATGAATGACTACATGCGTGATTTTTTTGTTTCATTGGTCTGTTTGTCTATCTTTGCACTGCCCTAATTACCTATAACTCCATAATAAATCTTGATATCTGGTAATGTAAGTCCTCTAACTGTTCTTCTTCAAGAATGTCTTGGCTTTTTCTGACCCTTTTCATTTCCTATAAATTTTAGAATCAGCTGGTTAATATTCACGTCAAAAAATTCTGGAGTCTTGATAGGGATTGCAAAGAATATATAAGTCAATTTGGAAGAAATCGATATCTTTACATATTGAGTGTTCTGATCCATAATCATGGTCTATCCCTCTGTTTGCTTAGGTCTTTTAAAATTTCTCTAAATAATATCTTGTATTTTTCAGTTTAGAAGTCTTCCATATCTTTAGTCAGTTTTACTGCCAAATATATAATGTTGTTTGATTTTTTAATAAATGGTATTTTAAAGTTTTTAATCATTTAACAAAAGCATTTATTTCAATAGGTTATAGAATTTTATGGATTCTCAATGTACACAATCACATTGTCAATGAATGATCATATTTTTATTTCTACTTTATCAATCTTATGTCATCCATTTCATTTTCTTGCTTTATTACACTGGCTAGGGCTTCCAGTACAATGTTGAATAGGAGTATTGATAGTGGATATCTTTGTCTAATTTTCAATATCTGGGCGATATATTTCGATATCCCACCATTAATACTATGTTTGTTGTAAGTTTTTTTTCAGACCATAAAGACAGGCATATTTATAGATTTTTAAAATAAATACTCTTCATCAGATTAAGAAAGATTTTTTGGTATTCCTAGTTTACTAAGTTTTTTTAAAATCACTTTATCATATCTATAAATAGGCCTACATGATTTTTCTCATTTTTTCAAGATAGTAAATATTATTGGTTAACTACGTCAGCTTCATTTCTGGAATAAGTAAATTTTGTTGTAACATATTATGATTTTCATTATTTCTGGATTTGAAATAATTATTTAGTATTTTTTCTTCTGTATTTTTGAGAGGTAATTATCCATAATATTATTTTGTTTTAATATTCTTGTTAGGTTTGAAAATCAAGTCATGCTGTTCTTATAAAATAAGTTTGGAATTGTTTTCTCATTTTTTCTGGAAGAGTTTATGTAATATTGGTGTTATTTCTTCTTTAAGTATCTAAAAAAGAATTCAGAAGTGCTCATCAGGGCCTATAGATTTCTTTGTGAAAATATTTTTAATTGCATGTTTAATTTATTTAATATAGTATTACATTTTCTGTTTCATTATGTGTCTGTTTTGGTAATTTGTATTCTTTAGAAATTAGTTGACTGTCTAAATTTTAAAATTATTAACACAAAACTATTGTATTATAATATCTTGATATAAAGTTTTGTCTATATTTTCATTCCTTATTTTGGTTATTTTTTCTTTCTGTCTCTCGCTATAGATTCCTCAATTTATTAGTTTTTTCAAAGAACCAACTTCTGAATTTATTGATTTCTCTATTTTATGTTTGTTTTTATTTCATTTTAATTCTTCCTTCATTTCAAATTAATTCTTCCTTCTGTTTTCTTTGGGTTTAATTTGTTGTTCTTTTCAAAATTGAAACTTCTTCAGGTGAATAGACTGCTGATTTTCAGCTTTTCTTCTTTTCTAGCATATGCTTGAGCTAAATGCCACAAGTTTTAAAATGTCAAATTTTTAATATCACTCAGCATATTTTATAATATCCAATCTGATTTAACATTGAATGTATTATTTAGCAGTCTCGTCTGATTTTCAAACATTTGAGAATTTTCTAGTTGTCTATTATGGAATTTTATATCCAGTGCCATCATAAAATATATTTTAAATGATTTAAAGCCTTTGAATTGTATTGAAGCTTGCTTTATAGCATAATATCAATATATGGTCAGTTTTGGTAAATGTTCCACATACACCTGAAAATTGCATAATTGTCAGCAATACTTTTTCTTCCTTTTGTGGAATTTCAGTTACATTTATGCCTTTTTCACATATTGTCATCTCTATTTTCTTTTGATATGTTAAACAATTTTTTGTCCTTCTGTACTTCAATCTGGATAATTTCTATTGATACTTCTAGTTCACTCAACCTTTTATGAGCTATATGTGACCCAATGTATCCATTTATTGAACTACAATTTTAGTTGTATTTTTTACTTGTAGAATTTCCATTTGATTCTTTCTTAAAGATTCCAGTTATCTGATAGTGCTCTACATCCTGTCATCTATGTTCTTCAAAACATTAACAGTTTTTTAGAAGTCCATGTCTATATATTTCTATTTTTAGTTTCTTTTTTCCTCAGTCCTGTTTCTTATTCTTCTTAGTAATTATTGAATGAATGCTGGACATTGTGTATAAGAAAAAGTAGAGGCTCTGATTGTATCACCATATTGAATGTGGCTTTTCCTTCTTGAGCTCTTGGCAAAATTAATAATGGGCTTAGGAATGTCACCTCATGGCAGGACGATGACATTTCATTCACTACTGGAGACACATGGAGATACATTCGTGTTATATTCACGTTTCACTTTCTTTCCATCTCCATTGCTGCAACCCTGGACTGGACCTTAATTAATTGTATCACATCTAGAGCTCTGACCAATTTTTTCCATTTTTATTCTCTCAGTTCTTTGCAATTTGGCCATAGTCATTAGATTAAGATTTACAAAATTCCTCTGGTTACATCCCTACTTTTATACAAAGCCTTCAATAACTGATTTCAGAGAACTGAAATCCAGCAAGAAAAGACCACCATGTTTTCCCCTATAATGGATTCCCAGTGTGAGAGATGGCAAAGAAAAGAAAAAAGTTGGAAACTTGTCAAATGTCCTAACATCTCAGTCTTATGTTTCTAGTATGATTGTAAGTGGAATGCCACCCTTATTTAATAATGACTGTTCTTCCAATAAGAGAATATTCTTATCATGAATTCTCTTTCGAGGTAAAATTTCACTTCTTAAATTTGTTACGATGAATTATTTGTTAATTATAACAAAATAAAAGATTTCTATTACAATGTAGAAATCAGTCTTTCTTAATTGTACAAATTGTCTAGGGTTTAGCATTATTCATTGTTTGCATATAATATCTCAGTTTAAGTGCACTTCCCACCAAGTAAAAGGAAGAGTCATACCACAGGAAGAAAATGTAATTCAAGGTAGCTTTTTTCTTTCAATAAAAACGTGCTCCTCTCTTCATGTCTGTGAGTATAGATTTGATACTATATGTAAATGTGCCTTGTAAACTCTAAAGTGGTATAAAAGCGAAAGCTATTTTACTTAATAATTAACATTAATGCTAATAAAATATTGTCCTCTATTAAAATGCAAAAGCTCTTGGGAGACAAAGGCATTAAACCAATTATGCATGACTTGGTGAGAAATATTTCATCAGCAACTTTCCCGAGCAATACATGAAGTGGTGCAGAGTAGAGGAGAGAGAGAGACAGGATACATGAGAGAGAGAGAGGAAGAGGAAATGTGAAAGCGACAGGGAGAGAAAACATACAATTATGTATATCTGGAGCATGCAATAGTAAAGGAAGGACTAGTAGAAAGTAAGAGGCAGGACAAGTAAGCAGGAATGAAATAATCATGTTGGACTCTTTGGCCGTTGTGAGGAGTTTGGTTTATAGTATAAAAGCAATGGCTAATGTTGGGCTTTAAGTAGAGCCATTTCAGGAGAAATGAAAGGGAATCAGAGTGACCCCAATGGGGACCTTTTGCATCTTATTATTGGGATATAATTTGCTCTGTTTTGATCAAAGTTAAAATTTCTTTCTTTCAAAATTAAGTCTTAGATGGGGGTCTAAGTTTCAAATGCAATAATGTTTATAAAGCTTCCAGCCTGGAGCCTGTTTATATAAAAGGCTTTCAGCAAAAGGCAGCTATGAGGCTGGCCGCAATGAAGCAACTTGGGCTACTTTGACCTTCAAGGTCATTCTTGCCGACACTTGACATCTCACCTCTCACCACTCAGGAATACAGGGCAAACTGGATTTTAGAGACTGCTCTCTTCTCTTTTGCTTTCCAATATTTTAAATACACACACTTGTCTTCCTACCCCCTTTCTCTATTCCCTCCAGCTGAAGACTTAATATGAATTCCAGGTAAATCCTGAGTTTCATTTCCAAGTTTTCTGTGGAAGGTCCTTCCATTGGTACATTATTTAGCTCTCCAGGAATACCTGGACGGGGTAATTGGAGAAGATAGCATACAGGTCTTCAGCATTCTCTCCCTGGAGAGTCTGCGTGTTGGAGAACAGCTAAGTCTGGGAACTTCTAGGAAAGTTATTGGTTCATACATCTGTCTTAAGCACGTGGGAACCTGCCAGTAGAATTCTGGAGAAAAGACAGCGTAAAGAGCCTAAAGAAGGTTGATAGATGATTTGAGAAATGTCAAAGTGAAGTGATATTTCTGATGCAAATTTATATGGGTGTTAACTGTTTTCAGCTTTATTTGCTGCTCTCTGTGGTGTTTATTTACCTTGTGGGTTTTAATTGACTGATCAATGAGAACTTTATTTGGACTTGAGGTCAGAGATTATTTTGAGTGTTGGTGACTCATTGCGGAGGGTTGCATTTGAAAGATAGACACAACATTCAAATCCTTAGGTCTTGTGTATAGTAGAGAGGAAGGTAGGAGGCAAGGAGAAGGGAAAGGAAATAACATATACCTACTGTGACACATGTTTAGGCACCTACATATATTAACTCATTTAATCATCACAGCAAATGGGAACACAGATATTTTAATCCATTCATTGCAGATGAAAAAATGGAGGCTCAGATAGGTTGAGAGACAACCAACATTTACAGAGATAGAAAGAAATAGAACTGGAATATAATCTGTTAGAGTAGAAATCCATGTTCTTTCCATTATCACTTTGGGAAGATGCATTTGGATACTAGAAAAGATTTCTGTACCAAATAATGGGATTTGGCTATAGTTATTCACATTCTGGGGCAGGGTGGGGGGAGTTAATATCTTATCATTATATTTTCATTCTTCCTTTTGAATTTGACTAAGTCACTGGGACTCTCTGTGCCTTAGTTTTCTGATCCCTGAAAAGACATGATGGGATGAAACTAGTAATTTAGAACACCAGGTCACCTTCCCAGGAGCTCAGAGAAATAAGTGTGCATGCAGGGGAGGTCATGGGAGGAAGCTGAGTGGATCCTACATCAGCAAGAGCTTATCTTCTTTTATCTCCTTTGCATATTAGACTTCCGGATGCTTTTGAAGAAAGGATTTCATGGCTATTGAAAAAAAAAAAAAAAAGGCAGGGGGACGACTACTCTATACTGCCTGGTTTGCACTCTTCAACTTTGTTTTGCTCCACGGTCACATCATCAAATCTGAATTGACAAGCTTGAGGTCTCAGAGGCTCAAAGTTCCTTAGAGGCTCAAGCAGTGAAAACATGTGACTGTCAATGGACTCATTTATGTGAACAAAGAATGAAGCTGTGAGGAGGCATAGAATACAGGAGAATTGAGTCGTTCACTGGCTCTCAGTCAATTTGCTGAAAATCCATTTGCCAAAAGGTGATTCACCAAAACACCAATTCCCTGTAAACCTATTCAGTGAAAATAAATCCGCCGAAAGATCAACCTGCCTAATTCCCTGGAAACTGTCAAACAAATATTTTAGGCCAGATCTAAGACAGTTTGCTGCAACTGTTTCCTAGCAAGAGCAGATGATTTTGCTTAAGGACTATAGCAGAGGCAAGGCTTCAGGAGGGGAGGGAATGGGGAAGGGCATGAGGCTGCAAAAATAGCAAAGTTTGTAAAATTAAAGTCTCATCTTTAGAATACAAAATGTTGACTATGTGAAGTGTTTGGAGACAAATGTAAAATGCTAGAGAAGCTGACATTCAAATTAGCTGGATTAGCAAATCCGTATAAAAAGTGTGCAGTGACATTTGGATTTTTTTCACTTCTTGCCTATTATGGATAATGCTGCTATAAACGTTCATGTACAAGGTTTTTTATTTTTTGTTTTTTTTTCAGACATGTGCTTTCATTCCTCTAACACATTACCCACGAGTAGAATTGCTGGTCATATATGTAAGTGTATTTCAACTTTTTAAGGAACCGTCAAACTGCTTTCCAATGTGGCTGTACCATTTTATATTCACCGGTAATATATGAGGATTCCAGTTTTTCCACATCCTTGTTAGCACTTGTTATTATTTGACTTTTAGATTCTAACCATCCTCCTGGGTGTGAGATGGTATCTTATTGTTTTGACTTGTATTTCCTAATGAGTAATGATGTTGAGCATTTTTTTCATGTGCTTATTGGCCATTCATTTATCTTCTTTGGAGGAATGTCTATTCAAATACTTGATCCATTTTTAAATTGGGTTGTTTTTCTATGTATTACTGAGTTGTAAAACTTTTATATGTTCTAGATAGAAGTGCCTTATCAGATATATGATTTGAAAATATTTTCTCCCATTATGTGTATGTCTTCTCACTTTCTTAATGTTGTCTTTTGAATCACAAAAGTTTTAAATTTATGTCCATTTTATCACTTTTTTTCATTGCTTGTGGTTTTGAATTGTATCTAGAAATCGTTGCCTTGCCCAAGATCATGAGAATTTTTCTTTTTTTCTTCTAAAAGTTTTATAGTTTTATATCTTACGCTTTGATCTTTGATCAGTTCTGAGTTAGTACTTGTGTATGGTGTGAGGTAGGTGTCCAAATGAATCCTTCTGCTGGTGAATATTCAGTTGTACCAATATCATTGGTTGAGAAAATTTTCTTTCCTATTGAATTTTCTTGGCATTTTTGTTGAAAATCAGTTGACTGCAAATGTATGAGTTTATTTTTGGGCCCACAATTCCATTGATTTATTTATATGTCTATTCTTATGCCAGTGCCTCACTGTCTTGATTAGGGTAGCTTTATAGTAAATTTTCAAGTTGGGAAGTCTAAGTCTTCCAACTTTATTCTTATTTTTCAATATTGTTTGGCCATTTCATTTTCTGCAAAAAGACAGCTAGGAATTTGATGGGGGTTGCATTGAACCTATAGATCAATTTGGGTAGAATTTCCATTGTAACAATATTGAGTTTCTAATACAGGAACATGTGTTGTCTAGATCTTTAATTTATTTAGACAATGTTTTCTAATTTTAAGTGTACAGTCTTAAACATCTATCATTGACATTTTCCCTAAGTATTTATTTCTTTTGATACTATTGTGAATTGAATTGTTTTCTTAATTTTACTTTCAGATTGTTCAATGCTTCTATAAAATACAAATGATTTTTGTGTATCACTATAATTAATCTTTTGTCATGTGACCTAGCTAAACTTTTTTATTATTTCTAATATTTTTTGTGGACTTCTTAGGATTTTCTACATACAGGATTATGTCAGATGTATATGAAGATTGTTTTACTTCTTCCTTTTCAATCTGGATGACTTTTATTTCATCTTCTTGTTTGATTGCACTGGCTAGAACTTCTAGTATAATGCTAAATAGAAGTGCCAAGAGCAGATATCTTTTTTTTTTGTTTTTACGGTACGTGGGCCTCTCACTGTTGTGGCCTCTCCCGTTGCGGAGCACAGGCTCCGGACGCGCAGGCTCAGCGGCCATGGCTCACGGACCCAGCCGCTCCGCGGCATGTGGGATCTTCCAGGACCGGGGCACGAACCTGTGTCCCCTGCATCGGCAGGTGGACTCTCAACCACTGCATCACCAGGGAAGCCCAGGTGTCTTTTCTTTATTCTGGCTCTTACAGGGAAACGTAGCCTTTTACTATTAAATATGATGTTAGCTGTATTTTTTTTTTTGCAGATTCTCTTTATCATGGTGAAAAAGTTTCCTTCTATTTCAACTTTTGTGAGAGTTTTATCATGAACGTGTGTTGGATTTTGTCAAATACGTATGTTCTGTCTATTGAGATGATCATGTGTTTTTTTGATTTTCTATGCTAAAGCAGCCTTGTATTCCTTTGACAAATCCTAGTTGGTCAAGGTGTTTAATTCTTCTTCTATGAATCTGTATGATTTGCTAATATTTTACTGAGAATTTCTTCATTGTTTCTTGGCTTGTCTTTTTCACTGAACTATTTTCTCTCTGCTTTTAATACTATTCTCATGAAGAAGTAGCTGAAAAACAAATATTTAAGATTCACTTGATATGACCATGTTGGAAGAAACTTTCCTATAATACCCATGAGCTTTGGAACAAGATGGAGGTGAGACTGAATTGTAATTTTTCATAATCCACCTCTCTCAACCACTGTGGAGTCCTGGGCTTCTAGCAATATCCTCCAGTGTGCAAATGAAGAGTGGTTAAGGAAATATTTAGGTGGCCCTTGCCTAAAAATGAGTAAATGAAATTAAGTAGAGGATTTTTCTTTTTCACAAAACTTTGTTTCTCTTTCTTCTTCAGCATTACTTACTATGGGCTAGTGCTGCTAAGTGGTTTACATGTGTTATCCAATAGCATACTTACATTCATTTTTCTTTTTTATAAATTTATTTTTTTATTTTTGGCTGCATTGGGTCTTCGTTGCTGTGTGCAGGCTTTCTATAGTTGCGGTGAGTGGGGCTACTCTTCATTGCGGTGCGTGGGCTTCTCATTGCGGTGGCTTCTCTTGTTGCGGAGCACGGGCTCTAGGCACGCGGGCTTCAGTAGTTGCGGCATGCAGGCTCAGTAGTTGTGGCTCACAGGCTCTAGAGCGCAGGCTCAGCAGTTGTGGTGCACAGGCTTAGTTGCTCCACAGCATGTGGGATCTTCCCAGACCAGGGATCGAACCCATGTCCCCTGTAATGGCAGGCGGATTCTCAACCACTGCGCCACCAGGGAAGCCCCTTATATTCATCTTGAAACACAGGGAGGCTAAATAACTCGTTGAAGATTACTCAACCTGCAAGTAGCAGGGCAAAGATTCCAGGCTGCCTGACTAAAACTTACGCTCTTACCTATACCGTCAAGGGTCTCTTCCTTCTTCCCTCTTTCCTTCTGTCCTTTCCTCTGTATTTCTCCCTCTTGCTTATTCAATTCACATCTGTTGAGCCTTTTATAACAATAAAATTGATATTATTAGGTAATATTTATTAAGTACTTATTATGGACCAGAACATATACTTTTTCCTTAACAATTATTAACTTATTTAATTCTTATAAATACCCACGAAATATATGATTTCCTTGGTCTCATTTTACAGTTGGGAAAAATTGATGCACAAAGTTTACATAATCTGTCCAAGGTCACAGAGCCAGTAAATGATGGAATCCAAGTAGTCCCTTTAATGACACACACTATGGTTATAAAGAAAATGTGAGAAATACGCTAGACTGATACTGGGTAAGTGTGTTTAAATGATACTTCAAAGACTGATGAAGATGATCTGAGTATGCACAAGCTGCCTGGAGCAACTAACTCTGCTTAGAGTAGCAGTGGAAGGCTTTACGAAGAGTATGATATTTGTTCATGATATTACGGAAGAACAGGAGGTTGTCAGTACCTGGTAGGAGCAAGGAGAGGTCCAGCATCTCGCATGAGAGGAGCTGCTTGGACAAAGGGCAGAGCGATGTGGAAATAGCCATCACCTTCAAAGACCAGTGAGACATTCAGAGCAAGGCAATGCAGGGTTAAACTTGGGGAGCGGCAAAGCAGCTTTGCTCTGGAGGCTGGGTGATTAAGCCAGGTTCTGAAGGGCCCAAACCAAAGTTTCAGAGTCAGAGCACCATTTTTGAGCACAGGAATGACATGATCAGTTTTGGTTTACAGAATCATCCCAAGGCAGTGGCCAGGAGACTGAGGGAACAGAGTCTGGCAACAGCAGGGAAGGAGGAAGGAGACTGGTGCAGAGTGAATCTAATTTCTTACTTTGACTACAAGTGAATCTGGGGCAATAAAATGTTTCTATTTTGGGGGGCATGATGAAGCAAATTGTGTACAGGACTTAGAGGTGGGCCCAATTGGCTCCCATTCATAATTTAGCTTAGCACCGGATGTGTGTCTCTGGGCTAATTGCATTCTCTCTCTGAAGATGGTTTTCTGGAACAGAGATAAAAATACCTGGCTCTTAAGGAGATGCTCAGTATAAGTTAGCTACGTGACATTACCTTCAAATACTTCCTGTTTACCTGGATTAAAAATATGTGAAGTGTGTGTGTCTGTGTGTGTTTATTTGTTTTTTAACATCTTCATTGGAGTATAATTGCTTTACAATGGTGTGTTAGTTTCTGCTGTATAACAAAGTGAATCAGCTATATGTATACATATATCCCCATATCCCCTCCCTCTTGCGTCTCCCTCCCACCGCTCTAGGTGGTCACAAAGCACCGAGCTGATCTCCCTGTGCTATGCGGCTGCTTCCCACTAGCTATCTATTTTGCGTTTGGTAGTGTGTATATGTCCATGCCACTCACTCACTTCATCCCAACTTACCCTTCCCCCTCCCTGTGTCCTCAAGTCCATTCTCTATGTTTGCATCTTTATTGCTGTCCTGTCCCTAGGTTCTTCAGAACCATTTTTTTTTTTTAGATTCCATATATGTGTTGGCATACGGCATTTTTTTTTTCTTTTTCTGACTTACTTCACTCTGTATGACAGTCTCTAGGTCCATCCACCTCACTGCAAATAACTCAGTTTCATTTCTTTTTATGGCTGAGTAATATTCCATTGTGTATATGTGTCACATCTTCTTTATCCATTTGTCTGTCAGTGGGTATTTAGGTTGCTTCCATGTCCTGGCTATTATAAATAGTGCTGCAATGAACATTGTGGTACATGACTCTTTTTGAATTATGGTTTTCTCAGGGTATATGCCCAGTAGTGGGATTTTGGGGTCAGATGGTAGTTCTATTTTTGGTTCTTTAAGGAACCTCCTTACTGTTCTCCATAGTAGCTGTATCAATTTACATTCCCACCAACAGTGCAAGAGGGTTCCCTTTTCTCCACACTCTCTGCAGCATTTATTTGTGTGTTTGTTTTAATAGCTTTATTGGACTATAATTTCCACATCTTAAAATTCACCCATTATAAGTGTTCATTTTTAGGACATTTATAGAGTTGGGCCATCATCACTACAGTCCAGTTGTAGAACATTTCCATCACCCCGAGAAGTTCCCTTGTGTCTGTTTGCAGTTCATGGCTACTTCCACTCCTAGCCATAAGCAACCATGATCCGTTTTCTGTCTGTACAAATTTGCCTTTCATAGACATTTCTTACTGATGCAATATGTAGTCATTCTAGACCTTTCATGTAAATGATATATAGTCTTTTGCATTTGGCTTCTTAAACTTAGTTTAATATTTTTGAGGTTCATTCATGTTGTGGAATTATCATAGTTTGTTGCTTTTAATTAATTTTAATTCCATCACATGGATATACTACATTTTGTCAATGCATTCACCAGTTGATGGGCTTTTGCATGTAAAGTGTTTATTGCACAACGTTGAGTGCTACTCGATCAAAACCCGTCAGAATTTTCAGATTAACTGAGATTTATTTTCCTTTGATTAAGTATTTTGAAGAAAGCAAATAACCATGCAGCAAAGACCATATCAGAGATGTAAAAAGGGAGTTTTTTGTATATTATATCTAGCAATCTCTTTATTCATCTATCAGTCATTGATGTATCTATCAATCATCACTGTTTATTTTAGCATTTAATAGCAAAGGAGTACGTATGGACACCAAGGGGGGAAAGCGGGGAGGCGGTGGTGGTGGTGGGATGAATTGGGAGATTGGGATTGACATGTATACACTGATGTGTATAAAATGGATGACTAATAAGAACCTGCTGTATAAAAAAATAAAATAAAATTCAAAAAAAGAAGAAAAACAAACAAACAAATAAAAAAAAGAGCAAGGGAGTAAAGCATGCATTCCCACCTCTAGGACTTAAATTCCTGAAACAAAATTCTTTTAGTTATATAACTATCAGTGAATAATTACTTTCATTCATTTTACTATAGCTACTAACCATCATAGTGGTCTTGTTCACCTTAGGCATATTTTTAACAATGAAGCTGGAAGCCCAAAACATTTGGTGGATCCTGAGGCAAGTTGGAAATTAAATGCACCAGAGTTCTTCCATTTTTCATGCTTTGGGCTAATGACATTTTGACTGTAATAAGAATCCTGTTCCCACCCAGTTACCTTCAGGTGTGGCTTGCAAGGGTCACTGAAGTCGATAGCCTTGGCTTGGTGAAAGATCTATCCCCTGTACTCACCCCCATCAGATCACGCATCACCTTGTTCTGAACTTCCTGTTCACCTGTCTGTCTCATTTATCAAGGGGTCTAATTTCTAATTTTTGCAAATCTAATCTATGGTGCAGTCCCTGAGGTAGTAGATGCTCAATAAAGTTTGCTGGATAAATGAATATGTGCTAAGTAAACTGTTTAGAATTTTGAGATTTGTTTTTGCAAGTGACAGCTATTTTGAATGTATTCTAGGTGGGTTGAAGTGAAAAGGACCACTTCCTGGCCCCATTTATAATTTCCATCACTGGTCAGTTATTGTGAAGAAACGCCATGTGGTTCCCTTCATTTGCCCAGGGGAGTTCAGTGGGAACCAACCACTTCTCACCCGCTGGCTTTCTGTGGTTGAAAAATCTAGATCCCTAAATAGCCTCTCTTTTGTGCCATGGGGTTCTAAAGCTGGCATCCACTTTTCCCTTCAGATCTAAAACTTTGTATTCATATCCAATTCATATGATTCTTGACCTCCTGAGGAGGACCCAAAAGAGAAGCTAGATTTAAGCACAATGATGGCAACATCCTCCTTACGTGTCTGCATTCATTTTTTTAAATTAAGTTTTATTGGAGTATAGTTGATTTACAATGTTGTGTTAGTTTTTGTTGTACAGCAGAGTGAATCAGTTATACATATATCTGCTCTTTTTTTTTTTTTTTTTTTTTTTTTTTTTTGCGGTACGTGGGCCTCTGACTGCTGTGGCCTCTCCCGTTGCGGAGCACAGGCTCTGGACGCGCAGGCCCAGCGGCCATGGCTCACGGGCCCAGCCGCTCCGTGGCATGTGGAATCTTCCCGGACCGGGGCACGAACCTGCGTCTCCTGCATCGGCAGGCGGACTCTCAACCACTGCGCCACCAGGGAAGCCCTATCCGCTCTTTTAAAAATTCTTTTCCCATGTAGGTCATTACAGAGTATTGAGGAGAGTTCCCTGTGCTCTACACTAGGATCTTATTTCTTACCCTCACCCAGTTCCCCATGACCTCCACGCCCTTCTTTACAGTGAAACCAGAGCAATCTTTTCAAAGTACAGATCCCGCGGTGCCGCACCCCACGTGGAACTGTCTCCAGGAGCTTTCCCCCACTCCAAAGTCTCACACTGCCTGGTTCCAGCACAGCCCCTTCCTACGGTGACCCCTGCCTCCTTCTCTAGTGTCACCTCTGGTCCCTCACCCCTTCTCGTGTACCTTTGCACCATGAATACTTAGCTTCAGGGGCTGGCTACATGGATGTTTTCAATTACAGCTGAGAGGGGATGGGGATAACAGTGAACAAGATGAACAGTGTTAATAGTGGGGATATAGTCTATGGAACGTGCCACGCATCCCCTAGAAAGCCAAAGATGGGAGACAGGACTCTTGTCTTCTCCCTCAGTTGGCTACAGTTCCCATGTACCTCTCAGAGCATGCTATCTTTGCTGTCAGTTGCTAACCACCTCATATTTCTCAAATAGTGCTGTGATCCCAGCTCTGGGGAAACAGACTGCGATGGTCTCCCTGAAAGAAGGCATATTGGGTCAACACAAAGCTCCTTCCGAAGGGATTTTCTAAAGAAAAATTTGACTCTGCAGTTTTCAGGTTTTGTGCTGACTCTGGGTCTCTTGAATGGCCAAGAGTCCCCTGCAGTATCAGTACAGATCCACAGACTTTTCCAGGCTCCCCTGCATATCCCTCTATCTGACAGTTCCTCCTCCTGCGTTCTTGTTCTTGGCTCACATTCAAGCTTCAGCCCGCATTGACTCCCTGGAAGCTTCTCTGATCCTCTAAAGACTGCACTTAATTACCTACCCTTCTGTGCTAACAGAGCAGCCTTCCATGCCCGAGGATCTGTTAGGAGTGGTGAAGTGTTGACTTTTTATTTCTAACATTCCTTCTACAATACATTTATTGGTTGACCTGCTTCCATAAAAC
This sequence comes from Lagenorhynchus albirostris, assembly GCF_949774975.1. NCBI lineage: Eukaryota > Metazoa > Chordata > Mammalia > Artiodactyla > Delphinidae > Lagenorhynchus > Lagenorhynchus albirostris. The sequence continues at coordinate 71,343,655 of NC_083111.1, read as the reverse complement.
AGATCTGGCATAAATGGGTCTATTTGCCCTGAAATACAGTTTTTACAGACAAGGTAGGATGAATACTTAATCACTTCTCTTTACCAATTTGCAAAAGAATATGTTGCTTTAATAACCACTTCAAATGGTGACAAGTACATTTTTGTTCCTAGTTTTCTTTTCTGAGTATCATTATGGACTCATGGCTTTCATAAGTCCCATGTATTTCAATCTGCTATGACCACTGTTTCTTTTAGGGCTCCAATCATCACAGTTTGGGGCAGCATGAACTCCTTCCAGCTGGTTCTTGTGTCCGTTTGACATACCCAGTTACTATTGGAAAGCTTCTTTGCTTTTGAACATGATAACACGTTCCAGGCTCAACTTGTACCTTCCCTAATCCAGTCCTAAAAGCAGCCAATTCTCTAAGAAATCCTAACTTTACAGAGCCCTAGATGTGATTATACCTACTTAATGACGTTGTTGCTAGGCCATTTCAATGGACTAAGATAGATAATATACTATTAATAAAACCATCCATTAATTTAACTATTTCCACTTCAATTTCAATGTTAGTTTTATAGTTAATTTTTGATCTTATAATTGAATCTTTTATTCTCTTTGACCGTCATTAGTAATTCCTCATTTGTTTTATTGTGTGACATAAAGAAAATAGTTTCAAAGTAACAATATGAACTTTATCACTAACACACAATGGTCAGATTTAGTTTAAATTACTTTGTAGTCCTTTTTGTCCATGGAACATATCCCACAAAGGATGTTCAATCAAAGTACTGTGGTCAAAGCGTCTTAGGGGAAAAAATGATCGTTTCTCTGTGTGGTTATGTTACTAAATTGATAGATGGTTAGGTTTATTTGTCTTGGTTTATTTTCAATTTTTAGAAAGGCTTTTAAAAATTAGCTTTACTTTTAATAGGTATGAACTTACACTAGTCAAAGGGCATAACGGCATAGAACGGCAAACACAGGAAGTTTTATGTCCATCTCTTTCCCTTCCACACATTCCCCAATACATTTCCTATGAAGTAACAATTTTTGTTAGTTTCTTGTTTATATTTCCTGTGTTCTTTTGTTGTTTTTGCAAATATAGGAAACATATTTTTATTTTCTTCTTTTAGGCAAAAACAAATATATCATAATTGGTCTACATTTAGTCCTGTTTTCACTTGGCAGTATACCCTGGTGAACTCTCCATGTTACTGCATAGAGATTGTCCTCATTCTTTAAGCCCACTCCATTGTGTGGATGTACCATGGCTTATCTAACCACACCTGATGGCTGGATACTTCAGTTGTTTTTGATGTTTTGACTTATAAATAATACTACAATTAATGACCTTCCACGTATGTTGTTTCATGCTTTATCGGGTGTTTCTGTAGGATAGATGTCTAGAAGTAGAATTAATGCATCAAAGAGTAAATGAATTATAACTCCGGTAGGTACTGCTGAAGCCCATGGGGTTTTATCTCTTCCCAATGTTGGCCCCCTAAACTGATTCGAAGTGCAAAGAATAAATGAATTTATTTTATAAAAGGTATTTTAAAAACAGGCATTTCAATATTTTTAAATACCAGGTTGCTTTAAAAAATTTAATCTACTGCTATTCCTCCTCCAAAAAATAAAACAAAAATGTAAACTCAGATATACTAAAATACCTCACACTCCTTTGTAATTACTGAAGTAATTAAACACAATATTAATAAGAGGCAACTGTGTTCCAGTGCTGTATTAGGTGCTAGGGATACAGGTGTGAGTTTGTCCTCATGGAGCTTCGAGTCCAGTTGAGTTGCTGAGATAGACATTATACACCCAGTGGCCCAATTAGTAGTTTAACTGTAGTTGTGATAAGGCCTGTAAGAAGCAATGACGGGTGAGATAAACACATATAGCAGGAGGACACGTCCTTGCCTTGGGAGTGGGGAAAAGCTTTTCTGGGTGATGTTTGTGCTGAGACCTGAAAGCTAAGTGGTGATAAGTGAGAGAAGTCGTGAGGGGTGGAGGGAAGAGGCAAGAGAGTCATTCAGAAAGAGGAAACCAAATGCATAGATTCTGAGGTCAGGAAGGAGATTGTTGCAAGTAGCAAAAAGAAGGTCGACGTAGTTGGAGCACAGACAACCCGGGTGAGGGGTATGCGTTACTGCCCCAGAGACAGCCAAGAGGTAGTTTTTAAAGCAGTACTAGGGAGGCACCACAGTTTCTGAATCTTTTCTTTTCCCCACAGTGCCTATAACACAGCTGGGCACTGAGTTGAAAAGTACTAAGACAGTTTTGAGTTAACTGGGGTGGATCATTTGAGCATCAATTTCTTGAGTTAAGATTTAGACTCTTTTTTTTCTTTTTTGCGGTGCGCGGGGCCTCTCACCGCCGCGGCCCCTCCTGCTGCGGAGCACAGGCTCCGGATGCGCAGGCTCAGCGGCCACGGCTCACTGGCCCAGCTGCTCCGCGGCACGTGGGATCCTCCCGGACCGGGGCACGAACCCGCGTCCCCCGCATCGGCAGGCGGACCCCCAACCACTGCGTCACCAGGGAAGCCCGAGATTTAGACTCTTAAATGAGAATGGGATCATTAGGGGCCACTGCTGTCCAAGACATTTTGTTCTTTAACACCATCCAAAGTCAGCATACAAACACATATACAAAGAGACAAGCTTCCATTGGAAGAGCACTGGAGCTGCAAGAGCTTCAGATGATCACCTGCTGTGATGTTCTATATAACACTTGTTCAGTTTTGTGAAGCCTCAGGAAGTTACGGTGGATCTGAATCACCACCGTGATCTTCCCAGGAATTGTCCCATTTCATCCTCACAACAGCTCCAGGAGGTAAATACCAAGCAGGTGAACTTTGTCTTTCTGTACCTTTAGCAAGATGGACTCTCCCCATTATTGGGGGTAATAAGTAGAATTACCACCTTCTTCTCCTTCCCCCATGAGTAAACAAGTACATTTCTTAGGAAAGAAACCAAATCAAAAAAATAAAAATACCCTTCAGGTTAAGGTGTGAAGGTTTGGTAACAATAAAGGGAGGATTATCTCTACCAGGAGATTTGTACTTTGATGATCTACTACCACCACTCGCATCCCTAGTGCTATGAGGTGAAGAAAAGGAACATTTACTGAATGCTTCCAGTATATATGTGGGACACCACGCTAAGCGTTTCTAATGGGCTAAATCATTTAATATTCACAGCCATCACAGAAAGTAGGAACTGTTGTTATTCCCATGGAGGGATAATGGAGATTGGCCACAGCAAGGCAAAGTAATGCCAAGCACAGTCCTAATCACGTGCCCAACAATAACTTATTTAACACTTACAACAGCAACATGAGTTTAAGGACTATGGCTGTCTCTGTCTTACAGATGAGAGAATTGAGTCTCACAGTTAATAAGCTGCAGGGCTGGCCTTTGGACCCAGACCATCTTAACCATGGTCTTGGCCTTCCCAGCACTGGTGCCCCAGACACTGGGCAGTGGAGAAGGGTTAAGTTTGCCTCTTTATTTCAACACGTGAGTGCCTGGAGTCTGGTCACCTTATTGCTGTAAGCTGAGTCTCCTCAGATAGGGCATCTGTGCTCCCTACCTGGCTGCTTTGTTCTGAGGATCAGTGTAGATAAAGTGAAAGTCTGCAGCATTTGGTTGAGTTTTTAAGAGGTCCTGAGCTGACTTCAGTCCTATCTTGGGCACTTACTATCTGTGTGACCTCATTCAAACATGTGGAACTCTCTGAACTCTACTTGTTACCAAGTCCAAGCTCATACTGCTTGCCACATGACAGGCCAATAAATCGAGAGACGAGTTTTGCGGCAAGGAATAGCAACTTTATTTCGAAAGCCAGAAGACTGAGAAGATGGTGGACTGGTGTCCCAAAGAACCATCTTACCTGAGTTAGAATTCAGGTTTCTTTTATACTAAAAGGGGAGGGGATGTGGCTGCTTGTTGCAGACTTCTTGGTGCCAGAATCCCTCGTTCTTGCAGCTGTGCACATAGGTCTGGTCACTATGTTCCTAGAAACCTCCAACAGGACAATTGTTATTCTCTGTTCTGCAACTTCTTCTCTCTATATGAATGGAAAAGTGTTATTACACCTTTAAAGGTCAGAGCCTTGAGAATGGGCTATCCTGTGTATTTCAGGCTGTAGGCAACGTTCTTTTACAAAAGGTGCAGAGCCAGCATGACTAACCACAGGCAACAGAACACAGGGTTCAAGCTAAAGGAATAGATCCAATATGGAGTCAGGTTTGTTCTTCTCTGTTACGTTCTTATTTCTTCTGATACCTCAGAGATGTCAGAAACACTCCATGAGATAATAGTTAATGGCTAACAACTACGCTTTGCTCTTTATGTGTTGTCATGTACTTTTCATGCCTATTTTATGAGATAGGTACTACTGTGATATCCATTTGACAGATGAGACTACTGAGGATGGAGAAATTTAAGAAACTTACTACGGCTCTCTCCTAATACATACCAGAGCCAGGATATGAATCCAGGCAGGGTTACCTCTCACCTGCCCCACAAACCCCAATATCTTTGAAACCAGACAATTCCAGGGTTGAAGCCAAGCTTTGCCACATACCAGACGTGTGTCAGAATAAGCTACTTAACCTCGCTGAGCCTCAGTTTGTACATCTGAGGCATGGTGGTCACTGGGAGGATTGATGGAGATCCTCTATGCAAATGCCTAAGCCGACCGCCTGGTGCGTAATCAGCTGGTAACAAATGTGAGTCCCCTTCCAGTCGGAATGTTGGTGAGATAAATTGCTCCCTGAAGGCTGACGCAGGGAGAACTGCCTACCTCAGTCCACCAAATGAGACTTGGAGGAATTAAACTGGGCAGCTTTAATCGATCATCTTGTAATTTCCCCAACTGGATGCAGAATCGCCATACTATATTATAGAGTCATTACTTTTGTCACTCCACAGGGCCTGAGCAATGCATTGTTGTAACTTTGCTATTAAGATGGGGTTTGTCTAATTAAAATCAAGGAGTTCTGCGAACAGCCTATGGTGTTTTGATTCCAGCAGGCCTTGTTTAATCAGAACAGTTGCCTATGCGCCTACTGACTGTGTTTCTTTTGGATCAGATACTCCACTTAATGGGCCGTAGGATTGCACATTGACTGAAGCTGATGGCAGACTTGTCAGGGAGCGTACGACAGTTTGCTGGGAGCTGAGTGGTTACTGTTTTCACAGCTAGTTATCTCAGCTTTTATTCTTGCTATTTAAATAAACCCTTCATAGGTCGGGGGCAATTGTTCTATCTTTTCCCCATTGATTTGAACATGTGTGAATTTCTTCACTCATTTGACATTGATGTATTAGGGCTTGCTATGAGCCAGGTATCATACTAGGTACTGTGTAATATGGTGACAGTGCTTAAGAGCTGGTTCTTGGTGTCTAGGGGTAAAAGATCCCAGGATCCCGGGATGTGGGAGGTTAAGGATAATGCGATGAATCACAATGTTATTAGAAACTTGAAATTAAAAGTTGTTATGATTTATGGCTCAGAGGAAAGAGTCCTGGGAGGCTGAAGTTAGCCTGACCTGGGATGAAGTTCTTACCCCTCCATTTTCAAGTTGTGTGCCCTTGGGGAAGTCACAACTTTATTGAGCTTCAGATGGTAGTTGACTTTCCTAATATAACACTGTTAGTACATGGCAAAGCCAGGATTTGAACCCTGGCAGCTGGCCCCAGAGGGCTTCATCCTAACCACTATGCTGTACTCTCCCTGCTGTATAATGAGAATGGAGTATATAAGGCCCCTAACGTTGGTCTGGTGTTTCAGATAAAAAAATTATATCATTGGACTCTTTAGGAAAGCCATGGCAACTATTGTAATCTCCACTTGACAGATGTGGAAATAGAAGTTCAAAAATTTAACTGATCTGCCCAAAGTCACAAAGGTAATACACAACAGAGTGTGGCATGCATTTATTTTATTTTTTTTTAGCAAATTGAAATACTTTACACATTATTTGATATATTGCATTTTCACAGAATTTTTACCATATCATGAAGTAATTAAAAAACCAACAATTCATATAAGCTACGTAATGTTGTATCTTACGGATATACCTTAAGTTTTAATCCACTTACCTATTGTTGGATTTTTTGGTCTTCACTTAACTGGGGAAATTACTACTATTGCTCTCATTAATATCCTTTTACATAAACCTAGATCTTTGGATTAATGATTGCTTCCTTAGAATAGATTAATTCTTAAAAGTGGAGTCACTGGGTCAAATGTTGTGAACTCTTGACTGCTATCAAACTTCTCTCGAAGATATAATAACTTAATGAGTATTTGTTGAGTGCTGAATGAAACAGAAAGGCATTTATCCCAACAGTGTATGAATCCCTTCCGTATCAGTCTGGGTGTGGTCAAGAAAATAGAATAATTCATTACAAGTTTGTTAGGAAAGAGAGTTTAATATAGGAATTAGGGCTTACATGAATGTGGGATGAGTGGGTTGGTGAAGGTCTGGAAGCCTGCAGCCAGAGATGGGAAAAACTATCACTAAGGACTTCAGCTTCAGCCCCACGTTCTGGAGCTGGCGGAGAAGTTAGAGCTTACAGAGAAGTCCGAGAAGTCACAACTGGTCACCATGACTGCAGAGGGGAAACTCATGAAAGGTCTAAAAATTCACCACCTCTGGCCACTAAGACCTCTGGCTTCTGCTTCACTTCTGCCTTCCAGATCTCCTGTGAGTTCTTCCCTTTGACAAACTCTAACGCTGAAACACACAGGGGGGAGATTCTAGAAAACACAGTTCATATCTTAGAAGGGAGTAGTGAGGGTGCTGAGGTGAGGATTGACAATCCACAACACCTTCTCTTTATATACTCAGCAAAACTTGATGGAACCTTTTATGATTCTTTGCCAGTATTAAAAGGAAGAAGTGATTATCTTATTTTAATGTGCATTTTTAAATTATGACTTTTAAAATTGAAGTATGGTTGATTTACAATGTTACATTAGTTTCAGGTATACAACATAGTCCTTCAATACTTTTATAGATTATGCTCTGTTTAAAGTTATTATAAAATATTGGCTATATTGTGCTGTACAACATATGCTTGTAGCTTATTTATTTTATACATAGTGGTTTGTGCCTTTAATGTCCAACCCTATCTTGCCCCTCCCCCCAAACCTCTCCCCACTCATAACCACTAGTTTGTTCTCTATGTCTGTGAGTCTGTTTCTGTTTTGTTATATTCATATATAAACATATTCATTTGTTTTATTTTTTAGATTCTAAAGATAACATACAGTATTTGTATTTCTTTGTCTGACTTAGTTTGCTAAAAACCAAACAACCCAATTTAAAAAATGGGCAGAAAACTTACCTGAATAGACATACAGATGGCCAACAGGCACGTGATAAGATTCTTAACGTTGGTAGTCATCAGGGAAATGCAGATTGAAACCACAGTGAGATACCCCCCCACACCTGTCAGAATGGCTATCATCAAAAAGACTACCAATAGCAAATATTGGTGAGAATGTGGAGAAAAGGGAGCCCTAGTACACTGTTGGTGGGAATGTAAATTGGTGCAGCTACTATGGAAAACAGTATGGAGGTTCCTCAAAAAAACTGAAAATGAAACTGCCATATGATCCAGCAATTCCACTCCTGAGTATATATTTGAAGAAAAAAACACTAATTTGGAAAGATGTATGCACCCAATGTTCATAGCAGATTATTTACAGTAGCCAAGATATGGAAGCAACCTAAGTGTCCATCAATAGAAGAATGGATAAAGAAGATATGATGTGAGTGTGTGTGTGTGTGTGTGTGTGTGTGTGTGTGTGTGTATGTACTGGAATATTACCCAGCCATAAAAAAGAATGAAAATTTTGCCTTTTGCAACAATATGGATGGACCTGGAAGGCACTATGCTTAGGGAAATTGTGACTTTTAAAAAATGTACTTCTTGGTCACCTATTGATTCAAATATTCCTGAGCACCTAAGTGTAAATCAGTCATGATTCAGGGCTTTGGGGAAACCCTGGTGAATAAGGCAGGCAAAGGTTCTGCTTTCATGAAGCTTATATTCCAGGGCAGGGAGATTAGAAAAAAGGAACAAATAAAGGAATACAACACTTTCAGATAGTAATATTATAGGGAAAAACTGTGGATGATTTTGAAATGGGCAAAAGAGATTACTGAATATCCTGTGAATGGATTTGGAGTTTCTAAAGATTATTTGATACTATGGCGGTGGTGGTGGGGGGGCTTTGTCTTTGAGTAGGCTATACAACTCTGTAGAGATAGAAGTTGTAGAAAACTGTTAGTCATGCAATTAATTCCTGCCCATAGAATTGCAAACTGTGTCAGGTGCAGTGCAACTGATTTATCCCCTTGTCGATATTGAGCGGTTTTGTCAGTTTTACATCAGTTTGTAAATCCGTTTCAGCATTCCTTAGCTGAATATCAGTGCATGGCATTTGGACTTCTCTGTTGAACTGGTTATAACATCTCACTGTGGTTACCTCATTAATTATTGAGTTAAAAAAACTTTGATATATGTTCATTTTTATATGTGTATGGGAGTCATGATTATATCTTCTATTCAAATGTATAATAGTTTGGAACATGCAAGTGAACAAGATAATTTCAGATAGTAATAAGTATCATCAAGAAAACAAGACAGGTATTGTTCTAGAGGGTGACTGTGGGGAGGGTGGGAAGATGCTATTTTGGATTGGGTGTTGGGAAAAGCCTTGCTGAAGGGATGGCATTGGAGCTGAGACTTGAGTGAATAAAGGAGGGCAGAGTGTTCCATGGCAGAAGGAATAGCTTGTGCAAATGTCCTGAGACACGGATTAGCTGTCATATTCAAGAAACCAATTGCAGTGACTAAGGAGGTGAATGGCAAGAGATGTGATTAAAAAGGCTAGTGGGGGCCAGATTATTTGGGGCCTTTTAGACTATGATGAGGAATTAGAATTTTACTCTAGGTGTCATGAGAAGCTGTGTGGTTTTACACAGTGATTTGTCATCTTCTGATTTGTATTAGAAATAGATTTGTATAACTTTTTCTACGAGAGTTCCATTCTCATTTTCTTCCTCAAATTATTATTAAACCTGACTTTTTTTTTTTTTTTTTTGCGGTACGCAGGCCTCCCACTGCCGCGGCCCCTCCCGTTGTGGAGCACAGGCTCCGGACACGCAGGCCCAGCGGCCACGGCTCATGGGCCCAGCCGCTCCGCGGCACGCGGGATCCTCCCGGACCGGGGCACGAACCCACGCCCCCGCATCGGCAGGCGGACTCCCAACCACCGCACCACCAGGGAAGCCCTAAACCTGACATTTTAATTAGCTTCTCAAGCCTTATCATGAACAAAGAAATTTTTTGTTTTGATTGAAATTTGTCAACAAGTACAATCATGAAAGTAACACATAATTGTTGTGCAAAACAAGAACTGTAACAAGAGGAAATAAAAAGATATGTAGCTTTAGAAATATGGAACGTAGCTCATGTACCGTTTTTAGTTCCTATTTTATCTTAGGGTCTTAGACACCTCAAGCCAGGAAAGATAATTTATAAGATATCTTCTAAGCTGACCGATCTACTAACACTTAGTGATTTACTACGTTTCTCTGTGGCATCTGGTCATTGGGCAATAGCAGCTAATAGGTACTGCCTACAAGAAGCAGGTGCCAGAGACACCTGAGGCTTTTGCCACAAACCCAGTTCATTTCAGGTCACACATCTGCTCTCCCTTCCTCTGAGAGACCCCCACTGGGAAGGCTCTTCCAGCCTGGCAGTCCCAGGGGTAGGTGGTAATCTTCTCCCCCCACCTCAATAAGAAACACACCTGGGAAGAAATTAACCAGTGGAAAGAAAGCTTTTACAAAGAACACAAGAGGAAATTCAGTGGAGATGCCCGGAGGCCTCTATGCTAGGAAGCAGGAAATGGGCATTCCCCTGCCCCCCTTAGACTTGCTATGAAATAAAGGTCTGTTCTTGCTGTTTAAGTCAATGGAGTTAGATGCCCCTCAAACTGGGACATGAGGTGAGAGAAAGGTGTCCTTTTTGGATGGACACTACCTTCATCTTATCATGGATGAGAGCAGCCAATGCAAAAAGGACTGATGGTCTCTCAGTAGACTCTCTGGGGTCCAACTTTCTATTGATGAATACACTGTGGGAAGTAGTTCCAGGGAACATGTCTCTGGATGATCTTTCTTTGTCTGTAGAGGCAAGACTCTCCATGTAAAGAGAGGACTTTAGCATTGAGGGAACTTGGGAGTCATTGAAACGTAATTGATAATGACGAGACGTTGTGGTCAAGGACTGGACCATCATTATGAAAAGCTGTGACTTAACTATTCTAACCTGAGCTTTGCCATGTAGTAGCTGTGTGATCGTGGGCAAGTTAACTAATATTTCTGAACCTTGATTTCCCTATTTGTAAAATGGTGATGATAATAGTGTCTGTGGCATAGAATTGATGTAATTTTAAGAAGAGAAAACCCATCTTCTGTGCTTAGTGCAATAACAGAAGAACACAGTCTGCATGTATAATAGGGAAAAGGAATGAAGTCCTCAGAAATTAGCAAGGTTTATGTAACCCCATCTAGGAGAGAGGAACCCAGAATAGAGTAGCAAGGACATTCTCTAGGCCATAGGGAGATGGGTTTTATTGTGGTGGGGGCAGAATGAATTCTTCAGTTAGGGACAAAAGAGAATGACAAATACCTTTCATCATTGTGATTAGCTCTGCATTAAGCTCCTTTTTTGTTACTAATTTGGTATCCCAAGAATTTTCACACAGGTAAAAGTGAGCATCTGGAAAGCTGACTTTGGTACTCTGGTCACTGGACATATGTATTCCCCATCCTAAAGGGATTTATTGGCTGGAAGTAAACAAGGGGACATTATTCCCTTGAGCGGGTGGGTCATAGCCTCTCTTCAAGGTGTTCAAGGCCTAAAATTAAAATGGAGCCCACCAAAGATACATGACTTTCTCATCACCCATGATCTTTACTTGAAAAATAATTAACTGGTTTCTCGAGACTTGGGACTTGAGTTGCTCAACTAGGGTGACCATATGTCCTGGTTTGTTGCAGGACAGTCCTGGTGTATGCATTGTATCACAGAATAATTATTCACAGCACTACCTTTCATTCTGAAATCTATCTTGGTTTAGATGATTAATTATTTGGTCACCCTACCCTTATCACATGGGATTTGGCCCCAGCTTGGGGGAACTCATTTACTGTGTTTCTGGTTGTCAGTGTGAGGGGACAGATGTTCCTTTTTGTGATATTTCCCTTCTTTTTTTGTCAGTTGGGATTATACTGTATTTAAAACTTTGAAAATAATATCTGGTTGGGTAATGGCCATTCAATAAAGAGTGGTAAGTATTATTATTGTTGTGGTGGTGGTTGTCATCATCTTGTGTGGGGATGAGATTTCTGCTGGTGAAAGGGCCTGTGGTGTGGTGGAACCATCAATTAACCAGAATGTTTTCCCTTTTCTACAGGAGGAAAAAAATAATAATTCTGGATGCCCACTGAAAGCCAGGCTCTGTGCTTGATGTTCTCTATGCATTTCAGTTCCACGGTGTTTTTAAATCTATGTTTCTAGACAAGGTTTTTTCTCCTCTTAGTTGCAGTTCTGGCTCCGACATTTATTAACTGGTCATTTCATGCAGATCACTGACCCCTGTGAACCTCTATTTTCTCTCTTTTGGAGGAGGTTGTTTCAAATGAGAGTTCACATCCAACTGAGGTGATCAGAGAGTGGGCTCAAAATAGGACTGTCATTAAGAAAAGCTGTAATTGTATTGTTTCTCTTGTTGTCTGAAGAAAGAGTGTTTACAGAATAGGCTTGGAGATCGTGTCACTTAGCCACCACTGCCACTTCCAAGGTACTGCTTTATGACTGTGTGTAAGAGGGCTTCCCACACCAACTCTGCCCATGAATCATAACCAGGGGAAGGGGCTTGACCACAGAGCCTGATAACAGCCCTGTACTCTAGCATGTTGGATTCAGAAGCTGGGCGAGAGTGAGAAGTGGTTTTTCTGCTGGCTGCTCTGTTTTTTGCTTTGTTTTCTTTCTCAAGCACATGACAGGATCTGGCAGAGGTAGTGGTCAGGGGAGTATGATGGAGGAAGTAACCTTTTCTCTCATTGGGGGAGATTTGCTCCATTGAAACATGAAGTGCAACTTCACACGGCTGGGCCTTTGCTGGCTGGAAAGGGCAGTGTGTGAGCAAACAAAAGTGTTCTTATTTTTTTGTCAATGAAAACTCAGTAAACCGCAGGAAGAGATGGCAACACTTTTCCCACTCCATTCACGTGAAGGATAATGAACTCCATTGTAGAGCCAGCCTTTGGGCATTATCTGATGCTGCTATTTCTGCTGGTCAGAATTTGCACGTCCCACATGACTCGGGCTCGTGCAGCCTCTTTCCCAGTGGGCGACTCTGACTGCTTAGCATTCTGCAGATTCTCAGCTCTGGCCTGGAGAGCCCACCACTCAAAATGAGCATGGCCATGTGGCCTCCCAACCTCTGACATGGGAAATAGTTCCAGTGGGCATTTAGATTACAATGGGCTTTTCTTGTGGTTTTTAAATATACACTGGCTTTATGGCAAATGATATTCACACACACACACACACACACACACAAACACACACACACACACACTCCCCAGTGATTAGAATTTCAAATGAATGAGAATTTATAAAAATAATTATGGGGGGCTTCCCTGGTGGCGCAGTGGTTGAGAGTCCGCCTGCCGATGCAGGGGACACGGGTTCGTGCCCCGGTCCGGGAAGATCCCACATGCCGCCGAGCGGCTGGGTCCGTGAGCCATGGCCGCTGAGCCTGCGTGTCTGGAGCCTGTGCTCCACAACGGGAGAGGCCGCAACAGTGAGAGGCCCGCGTACCGCAAAAAAAAAAAAAAAAAAATTCTAGGGCTTTCCTGGTGGTGCAGTAGTTAAGAATCCACCTACCAATGCAGGGGACATGGGTTCGATCCCTGACCTGGGAAGATCCCACATGCCGCAGAGCAACTAAGCCTGTGTGCCACAACTACTGAGCCTGCGCTCTAGAGCCTGCAAGCCACAACTACTGAGCCCAAGTGCTGCAACTACTGAAGCCCATGCGCCTAGAGCCCGTGCTCCGCAACAAGAGAAGCTACCGCAATGAGAAGCCTGCACACCACAACGAAGAGTAGCCCCCGCTCGTCTCAACTAGAGAAAAGACCACACACAGCAACAAAGACCCAAGCAGCCAAAAATAAAATAAATAAATTTAAAAAATAATAATTCTGTAAGGTGAAGGGAAGGTAGCAATGTTTAAGTACAGACCATGCTACAGATCCCAGGTAGACAGTTCCCTAAAACTATCTTGTTAATTCCTCAGTGAACCCTTCAAGGTACGTATTATCATCCCTACTGTACTAGTGGGGAAACCAACGTTCAGAGAGGTTAAGTTATTGGCCTAAGATGAACACAAAGGAAAAAAGGGGTGGGTCCGGAAGATGATGCCAGTTGAAAATCAATTACATGCCAAGTGCAGTGGTAGGCAAAGCTGTAGACAGTTCCTCACTGATTTCTTATAACAACTTTATGAGGTAAGCATCATCCTCACTTACAGATGAAAAATGAGAGTTCCAAGAGAGTAGATGGTGTCCAGTGAGGCAGCCAGGATTGGAAACACATGCTGCCGTCCACATCATGCTGCCGTGTGATTCCACTTTTAAGAGCCAGAGACTGTTCACAAGCCTATAATAGACTTATCTCAAGGATGTGATCAGAAGGGGAAGCTGGTTGGAGCTGACTTAGCACACGTTCCCCTACCTATGTCAAAAACTGTGTTCAATCGTTTCTTTACCCCCTTAGCAACCTTTGAAGACATACTGTGTACAAAGTGTCACAGAGGGCTCTGGTGTTCAAAACAATGATTTTTAATGTGTGTGTAACAAAACAACATGCATGTATGTTCACTATACTGAGACAGCAAAGTAATGCAGTTTTAAAAGAATTGGAATATGGTTGATTTGCAATATTACATTAGTTTTAGGTATACAGCATAGTGATTCAGTATTTTTATAGATTATACTCCATTAAAAGTGATTGCAAAAAATGGCTATAATTTCCTGTGCTGTACAATACATTCTTGTTGCTTACCTATTTTATTCATAGTAGTTTGTATCTCCTAATGCCATACCCCGATCTCACCCCTTCCCATTTCTTGCTCCCCACTGGTAACCAGGAGGATATTTTCTATATCTGTGAGTCTGCTTCTTCTTTGCTATGTACGTTCGTTTGTTTTATTTTTTAGATTCCACATATAAGTGATATCATACAGTTATTTGTCTTTCTCTGTCTGACTTATTTCACTAAGCATAATATTCTCTAGGTCCATGAACATTGCTGCAAATGGCAGAATTTCACACTTTTTTATGGCTGAGTAATATTCCTTTGCGTCTATGTATAAACGTATGTGCACACACATACACCACATTTGTCTGTTGATGGACACTTTGGTTGCCTCCATATCTTGTCTATTGTAAATAGTGCTGCTATGAACATTGGGATGTATCTTTCCGAATTAGTGTTTTTGTTTTTTTCCTGGATATATACCCAAGGAGTGGAATTGCTGGTTAGTGGAAATACACTTGATAAGATCCTCCGTACTCATCAAGCACTTTAGTAATTGGTGGTTAAATCTTTGTACTTGGAAAATTTTCTTATCAGCAATAGGGTGTAACATTTAAAAAAAGAAGCTACCGTGTATCCAATACCAACTTGGAGTCAGTACCACGCTGTATATATTATCTGTAATTTTTACAATAAGCCCGAAGGTAGGTATTATCAGGTTCTAAGACAGGAACCTGAGACAGAGAGATTAAGCAACTTGAAATATCAAGTCTTCAGCTAGTAACGGTTGGAGCCAAGATTGTGAATTCATTTGTGTTTCAGAGTCGGTGAGCTTTCTGCTCCTGCCATCTGCTGACGTGCACACAAATGCAGCTTACCCCTCAGAGCACACTTTGGAGCCTCCTGATTGGGCTTTGTTTAAAACCCATAAAGCATTTTACGATAGTCTCAAACATGAGCCGTAGGATCCGGGAACCTAATTATTAGTCAGCTAGGACTAGTGATCCTTATTTCATTTACAATTTTAAGATGGGACCCCCTTAAAGAATGCAACTACGTACCCTCTCCATTTATGATTTCCCTCCCTCTGTAAGAGCCTAGAGTACCTCACGTATGGTAGGTACTCAGGAAGTGTTTGTTGAGTGTAACGTGATTTTTGCTTAATTTTTTTAAATTTTATTTTGGCTAAAAGAAGACCAGAAGCAGCCACGAAGAAGGGAGGAAGAGTCAAGACAGCAAGATGTGGCAATTTACTGGAAGGAAACAGAACGGGAAAACTATTAAAAGTAGACATACAATTTCATAAGCATAAAATTTAGGTCATTCAAGGTTGGGCAAATAACCCCAGTCATGTCAGTAATCTTAGTGGAGTTCTTCGTAATCTTTTCCACTGTCCAGCATTCACAGAAAAGATAATATTTGCTCAGCATACTGGATAAGTAAAGGAGGTTGCTTACTGCAGAGCTGACCATCCTTGGGATCTGGCCAGTTCGCCCCGTCCATCCCCCAAGGACTAAGGGGATTACCACCTTGGCACAGCTGCCCTGTGGGCCCCAGCATATTGATTAGAAAGCACCATCTCAGAAAGTACCACAAAACTGAAAAATAAGGGGTGATGTCTTTGTCTTCTGCACCCCTAGCGTTTGACACTCAGTCACCCCTAAAAAATCTTTGTTGAGTCGAATAGAATGATGACTTTGCATTTTCCAGAAAAGACACTATTTAGCATCCTTTGTTCAGGAAGATGGGGCAATGCGTAATTATGTTAGAAATGTTTTGAAATGGAAGCCAAGGAAACAACATGGGGAATTTGCAAAGGCTCCCAGCTAGCCAGTGGCAAAACTGGGAGAAGGCACATCTTCTTCTTCTGCCACTGCTGCTGCTGCTTTTTTTTTTTTTCAGTTAAATGGTATGATATAGTTCTTCTGCTTGGGAGGGTCACACTGAGTGCCCAAAGCTGCCAGATGTTTCCAGCAGATAGACCACTGTGAACAGTGTACCATGCAGACACCCGGAGTTTATTTCTGTGTGCTAAGTAAGAGGTAGAAAGAAGGGGCACAAGGAGTATTGCATGCTGCATGGTCTGGATTCTATTTTAGATTTGCAGGGATACGGTGCTGTTTTGTGATCATTTGTGTTCTTTTTTAATCTAGAAACTTTCAAATAGATATTTAGATATTTCCAATGTCAAAATTAGAGGAGACGTGTGTGCTTGTGTGTGCGGTTTCTTTGCTGGGGAGTGGGAAACCATTGCAAGCTGATGATAGCAGCCGTTACGATTTGACTAGTCTGGCATGAATTTTTCCCAAAGATATGCAACACTGATCATCCGAAGACTACTTGCTTACCAGAAAAAATAAAAGGCAAAAAGAGGAAAGAAAAGAATGATCTTGAAGGGAAGGGAAAGGCTGAAGCAAGCCTGCAAGGGTTTTGTTTTTTTTTTACGGCTCAAATTTCCTTCTGCAAGAGGTACCTTGTTGAAAGTGATACAGAAGGGCTGAGGTTCTTTTTTCTTTTTTTTTTTTTTTTAAACCATGCTCTTGGGAAGTTGCAAAAGCTGAACAGAAAGTATGAAATCTGGAAGTTTAAAAAAGGCACAAACCTCTCCAAAATGGCCAAAAAATGACTAAGAAGCAGAGGATATTGGCTCACTTGTCACTGTCCCAAATCTCACTCATTTAGTTTGCTATTTTTTTTCCTATTAACTTAAGAATTAAGAAAGCTTACCAATTATTGTCCCAGGGACTTTCTTATAAATTCTCCTTCTGTATGATGAGAATCATTCCTGTAATTTATCATTAATAGCAAAGTTCCAGAAGTACCACCTTCTGGAAAGAGCAAGTCGGTTGTATCATTTGATGCACAGGAGGTTCTGGCGGATGTAAGTAAGGAACATTGGAGGGAAGTTCACTCTGGGGATGCCCGTGGAAGCTGTTGTACTTCATCCAGGTCTGATTTGATGAGCAAAGTCACCTGAGGTTACCTCAGTGTCTTTTCTGGAATGGCCTTCGTTGGAGGATCTGAGCGGACACAGCACTGATGTAGATCTGGAGTCAACTGCTGACTCTGCCATTTAATGAACTGTATGACCTTGGACATCGCTTCAACGCCGTGAGCCTCCGAATTTCTCAACTGTAAAACAGGGATGCATGACCTCCAGCTACCTCACTGGGTTGTTGTGAAAATTAAATGAGGAAATACAGGCAAAGCATTTGGCATGTAGTACATGCTGTTATAGCCCTTCTTCTGCCATCTTTTAATAGACCCAATGGCTATGTGGAGGTTGATAGGTGTTTAAACCAAGAATACACAAACACCTATTGTGATCAAGATACGCACGTTGGACTCAGTCCAGGACTCAAGGGGATGGGGGAATGTAGGGGACTCACATTTGTTCATCACCTGTTGGTGTCAGGCTCTGTGCTACGTCATCTCACATAGGTCGTATTTAATTCTTGCAGTAACCTCTGAGCGGTAGTTATCACACACATACTCATCCCCTGTTATGGATTAGGAAACAGGCTCAGGGAGTTTCTTACTTTCTTACAGTCATGCAGCTAAGCAAGTGGCAGGCTTGGGAAAGGAATTCAACTTTCCCTGTAGCTTATTGTGCAACTGACCAAGGTCATAATCTCAGACATGTATTTTAGGAAGTTCCCTACAGATGGACCATGGCGAATTGCTTTCATTCTTAACAATGGCTGGATCATAGGTTTTCTGATATGCTGATTAATTGTGACCCCACTTGTAGCTCTCTTCTGCCTGAAGACCGTGTTTGTCCCCCCCAGCCTTTCTGATGTCGACAGTAGGAAGCTGCATTTCGAGGCCTTTGCCCTGAGTGCAGGGGGGAGAGACAGAGATCTTGAACAGGCTTTCAAGTGAAAGTGTCCAGATTTGGCCAAGTTCTTTTTCAAGTTTTCCAAGCCTTACCTCACTTCCACACCTCTATGCCTTTGTGTGAGCTGTTTCCTCGATTTCACAAAATCTTACTCATCACCCTTCTACATCCTCCTTGACTGTCTTTTCCTATGTCAAGGCCTTCGTTACTCACAGGTAGAATGAAGCATTCCCTTCTTTTTCATATGTCTTAGCAGTTATTACAATGCAGTGCATATAATTGGTTTCCCACCTTGCTCCACTAGGCTGGGAGCTTCTTGAGGGTATGGATTTCTTATTTCTCTTTGTATCTACTAGCCACTGCCTGGCATGTGTGAAATTGGTGTATTAATACTAGTAATCAGTGAATCAAAAGAGGCTAGCACTGACCTCTGAATTACTGTGATGTATCTGAGAGCAGTGTTATCCTCTTACGAGGCTAATCATTTATGCCAATTTTCCAGGCCTTTGCTTGGCCTCAGCATCCTCATTTTTACTCTTCTGTGGTCAGAGCAATCTCAGAATACCTCTAATCAATGATGATTTTGATCCAAACTCTACCTTAACTGTTTATTTCTATCCTCTGTCTGGGACCCCTGGGAATTCTGATTTAATTGATTTGGGTACTTGCCTCCCAGAGCTAATTGTTTAAATATAACCAGCACAGTACAAGTCACTCAGACTGCAGCTCAGAGATCCCAGCATTTGGGGAAGAGATACACATGCGTGCAAAAGAGAGAAACCATTCATGAATGTTGGGGCCAGGGGAGGGGATAGCAGTTGAAAAGGATGTGAAAGCCACTTCCCTTTCTCCTGTGAGTAGAAACTCCAGTAGAAGTTATCAGAACCATTCATCTCTGTGATCATTCATTTATCTGTTTGTTCATTCATTCGTCCTGTAGAGCCCCTCACTGGTCTTTCTCCTCTTCTGGCCCAGTCTGGAATTCAGCGGTCCCCAACCTTTTTGGCACCAGGGACCGTTTTTGTGGAAGACAATTTTTCCACAGACTGGGTGTGTGGGGAGATGGTTCAGGCGGTAATGCTAGCGATGGGGAGCGGTGGAGAGCGGCAGGGAGCAGCGGGGAGCGGCGGGGAGCGGCGGGGAGCAGTGGGGAGCGATGGGGAGCGGTGGGGAGTGGTGGGGAGCGGTAGGGAGCTGTAGGGAGCGATAGGGAGCGGTGGGGAGTGATAGGGAGCGGTGGGGAGCAGTAGGGAGCCATGGGGAGCGGCAGGGAGCGGCGGGGAGCAGTGAGGAGCGGTGGGGAGCGGTGGGGAGCAGTGGGGAGCAGTGGGGAGCAGTGGGGAGTGGCAGATGAAGCTTTGCTCACTCACCTGCTGCTCACCTCCTGCTGTGTGGGCTGGGGTTGGGGGGGTGAAGGGCACCCCTGGTCTAGATTATCATCTACTGCAGCACTGACCATGAGCTTTCTACGGTTCCCTGTTATTCATAAGCTCCTTAGCATGGCATCCAAGATCATGGATCTAGTCTCTGCCTACTGGATCCCTCTCATCTCCTGCGGCCCCAAACTTGCTCTGCTCTAAGCTCTAGCCATATTGGACTCTTAAGGACACTGTTGAAATGCCAGGTTTTTAAAATTGTTGAAAAGTTTATTTATAAACTTATATCTATTTACCTGTTCATAACAATTCTGTTTAGATCATTCATGAAAATTTCTGAGACATTAAATAGCTAATCATCATCTTAAGTTACCTTTCTTGCTGACAAATTCTATAACAAAGATAATATGAGCTTATTTGACCTAGGCAGAATAAAAGTGTTATATTTAATGCTAATAACTCTAAGGCAGGCTTGTTTTAATTAAAACAACAAACTTAAACTAGCTTTTATTTACAGAATGGAGCTCTTTACAAATACCATCTGAAGGTAAAAAAAAAATCATACATTTATAACATACATACATACATAGACATACATAAACATACAGACAGAAACAGAGAGATCTTATAACTTTTATCCTAAAATGTTAGCCATGAGACAGGTATGATAATGCAAAGCTCACTAGTTTGTTAAAAAACAGTTGAATACAAATTGTGTTTCTGGAAGTTTGTTTTGCCTCCATGCTTTCCTGTGAGCTGTTTTGCCTTCTAGATTTCTTCCCTTCTTCCCTTACTTAGTTTTCAAAACTCAGCTTCACCTTATCCACTGTAAGGTTTTCCCTGATACTGCCAATCTAAGAGAGCTATGAGTCCTTTTCTCTACTGCAGTGTTGTAGACACAGACCGGTCATAGCTCTGATTATATTGTGCTGAGCCTGTTTGATATTCATCTTTCTTCCTACTTGTCTGTGAACTTCTCATAGTCAAGGTCCACGTGCTAGTCCTCACAAGAGCAGTTCGTGACCTATAGTAGGCAGGAAATAAATGTGCATTGAATGAGCACATTAATTGTATGCTGCATGCTGAGGAGTTTGACTGTTATCCCGAATTCAAATAGAATCATTCATAGATTTTAAGCAGAGGTAATGGAAGGATTGGGGTTGTGTTTAAGGATAGAATGGAGAATGAAAGCAGTTGGGCGTTTCTGGAGGCCAAGAATCAGGTCCACCTTCTCACCCTCACCTCTAGCTCCTTCCACCATTATTATACTACAACCACTCTGGAGAGTGTTCACCTAGTGAGCTTCTATACTCCTTCAAGACACAGCTAAAACATGATATCCTCCCAGGAGCTGTCTCTGACCCATTTTCATAGCACTTTGTAATGTTCTCAACTCTAATATCTTTAATAATTATTGAGCATTTTATTATGTGCTGAGCACCTTGCACTTAAAAAAATGAATCATCACAGTGGCCCAATGAGACACTATTATGAAACTTCTTTGACCGTTGAGGCAACTGGAGCTCAGAGAGGTTAAGTCACTTGCTCAAATTACCCAGCTAGGAATAGTAGATGAGATGTGAATGCAAGTCTGACTCAAGAGTCACTGTGCTTCCCCATGACAATATCTGTATCATGGTTTCTTTCTCTGCCCACATCTCATAGCAGAACACCTGAGACAAATGGTTGGATTTAACTTAGCTCTGTAGCTCCAGTCAGTACGTTGGTTGGTATGGGGACATCGGGAAACCTCAGGATTGTTTGTAGTCTTTTCCTTCTTGTTTCCTCTGGGCAATGCTGGTGATCCTCATTCTTTGTTTCTTTTTCTTGTGTTCCCCACGATTCTTTCATGAAGCTCAGTTTTCAGTTGCATCGGATGACTTTTCTATCTTCTGTTGACATTTTGATTTGAAGTCTTCATCTGTCTTCCATGTTGCCCATGAAGCCCTTATCCCTGTTGTTAATAAGATCGTGGCCTCCCCTTCCAGGGACCCGTTGTTCTGACATGGTGAGTGGTGATCCACATTTCGAACCCCGGTTGCCAGTATGATTTTGATAGCAGGTCCACACATCCCAAGGGTTCCTTTTCCTGCAAGGTCATGACCTTCAAGTAGAAGAAGAGAGGAAATTATCAACCAGGTCTGTAAGTCTGTCAATTCTTTCACCCTGGGCTTCTGTTATGATAGAACCTAGACAGGTCTACGTTTAAACTCTGTTTCTACTGTTTCTTAGCCGTGGAACTTCTACAAAATGGGAGTACCAGTGACTGCTTTCCTGGGTTGTGGAGAGGATTCAATGTAGTAATGGGTATGAAGGCTCTTTGTTTAGCCCTGGTTCATAGCCCTGCTGAATGCTAACAATCTCCTTTCTCTTTGACATAAAGTCACCATTGAGGGTCCTTATGACTGGCTACTTTGTGTGAATCAGCCCAGTTGGGCAGAGGCTGCTAGACTTAATAGTGATTCAGGTAAAATAAATTTTCTACCTATTTACCATGTACCAGACACTGGCTAGGTGTTTCCATATATGTCTTGTCACATAACCTTATCACAGAAGTTGACATAGGTCTTCTTCCTTTTTAAAAAATTAATTAATTAATTTTTGGCCACGTTGGGTCTTCGTTGATGCACACGGGCTTTCTCTAGTTGCAGCAAGCGGGGGCTACTCTTTGTTGCCGTGCGTGGGCTTCTCATTGTGTTGGCTTCTCTTGTTGCAGAGCATGGGCTCTAGGGGCATGGGCTTCAGTAGTTGTGGTGCACGGGCTCAGTAGTTGTGGTGCACAGGCTCAGTAGTTGTGGCTTGTGGGCTCTAGAGCACAGGCTCAGTAGTTGTGGCATGTGGGCTTAGTTGCTTCGTGGCATGTGGGATCTTCCCGGACCAGGGATCAAACCCATGTCCCCTGCACTGGCAGGTGGATTCTTAACCACTGTACCACCAGTGAAGTCCCAACATAGGTCTTCTGTAAAGGGTCAGATAATATGAACATTTTAGGTTTTTCAGGCCATAGAGTTTCTAACACTTCTCCTTAACTTTGCCTTTGTAGTATGAAAACAGCAGAGACAGTATATAAATGAGTGAATCTAGTTGTGTTTTGATAAAACTTTATTTGCAAAAAGAGGTCATGAGTCAGATTTGGCCCCCTGGTCATAGTTTACTGACCCCTGTGTTACTAGGATGTTCTTGGCCAACTCTCACTCCTCCATATTGTAGCTACCTCCGCCCAGAGACAGCACATTCATCCAGTGGCTTCATTAGACTTCATATGGTTATCTCTGCTGTCTTGGTAGGCAGACATCAAACATCATGGCATTTGGTAACTGAGGCTCTCTGACCCAACTTGCTAATGCCTGTGCATCATTCTTTGTTTACTTCAAGGAGCACCTATTTCTTCCTGAGCAGGTCCCACTTCACACTGGCCAGAGTCTCCTCTTCTGTTTCACTCCAAAAGGGAAGGTTCATATTCTTCCACTTGGCATCCTCTTGATTTTCCTCCATCCCATCAGAATGTCTTCTTTCTAGGATTACTTTATCCCTATCACTGTAAGAACAGTTTATTCTAAGGTAGAGATCTGAGATTCTGTTTTTGGAATTGGACAGGTTGGGTTTGTGTTCTGGCTTTTTCCCACTCTCACTAGGTGTGTGACCCTGTGCAAGTTATGTAAACTTTCTAAATCCCAGTTTTTTAAATTTATAAAATAAAGGCAATAATAGTACCTACCTCATAGGAATGCATATGCCCTGAGCACTTTGAGTGGTCCACAGGACGCACTCGTTCATTTATTTATTCATTCATCAGGTATCTACTGACTGTTTACAATGTGCCAGTCACTGAATGTCAGCCTTTATAATAACATCCATGGTCACTCATTGTGTAAATAGCAGAGCCAAGACTGAAGTCAGATCTACTAGACTTCTCATGCTCCTTACCCAATAATGGCCTTGAAAATAAATACTTTTAGGAAATTTGTGATTTTTCACTAGTACTAGTTTTTGTTACATTCTCTCCACCCCATCTCCTTTTTACATCAAAGTCCTTTATAGCCCCCATAGTACTTCCAAACACACACCAAGTTCAGGCTTGGTAAATATTCATTGAATGAATGAATTTGGTGAGCAAAGCAGTATCAAGTGGATTTTTCAAAAATAATGTAAAATTCTACAAAGGACTTGTATAGTCTTTACTCGTTCCTACCCTCTATATGACCATTGATATTTCTCCCATTTTCCCCCTTTGCCTTGAGATTGAGCTTTTCAGTCATTTCTCACAAGTACCCAAATTCTATCCAGAATTCTCATTGCTTCCCAGTCTATGATGGTCAAACCACACTTCACACGCCATGCATTTGAATATTCAGTGGCTTAGGTGGCTGCCAAGCCTAATTTTCCCAATGTCCCTCGCTGTCTCTCTCATTTTTTTTGACAGGAGCCAGGCTTACCGCAACACACTCGGCCTGTCAGGAAGACTAAAGAAGCCGCCCCAGACCCAAATTTTTGGTGGCTGAACTGGTATCCTTTGCCTTACAAAGCCTTTAATTGAAAACAACGCATGGATTCTAACTTGTTTAAAATGTGTCCAAGTCCTGGCATTCATTGAATTGAACCCAAGACCCAAGACCTATCATCCCTAGAGAAATACAACATTAGAGGGGACAGAGCTTAGGGTGGGAAGACCCATAGGAATGCAGAGGTCTGTAAAATGGCTCCAACATATTGTATGAGGTTTGGCAAAAGCCAGAACTCTTGTAGCCAGACACATTCTGCATGAAGTTTAAGCTGATTTGACATTGTGGCAGGGGATGTCCTTGCTCTCAGGGTTTATTAATTCATGATTCACTCATTGGGATTGTGTTTTGGGTAAGGTGCCCAAGATATCTTATGATTCCTGCTGAAATACTGCTAAAGCTTTGCTTTCCCACTCTCTCTCTTCTTCCTATTCTTGGTCAAGATCAAACAGCATTTGAATTTGGTATGTCTTTTTTTTTTTTTTTACGGTACGTAGGCCTCGCACTGTTGTGGCCTCTCCCTTTGCGGAGCACAGGCTCCGGATGTGCAGGCTCAGCGGCCATGGCTCACGGACCCAGCCGCTCCATGGCATGTGGGATCTTTCTGGACCGGGACACGAACCCATGTCGCCTGCATTGGCAGGTGAACTCTCAACCACTGTACCACCAGGGAAGCCAAATTTGGTATGTCTTGATTTGTATTTAGGTCTTGGAAGTCAAATCATGTGACAAGATAAAAACTTGCAAGATCTATTCCCCTCACTCTCTAAAATAACTAGTGTAACCATCTATTTTAGCTATTCAGTTGAGTCTTTCACTTAGGCTCAGATATCATGAGCAGCGGAATTGTCAAAAATATTATTGTCTGTTTAGAAATTATTCAAATAGACACTATTCTGAACTTTAGGTCCTTACGTTCTCAGGGACATATACTGCACACTGAGAAGTTCTTGTTTTGGTGTACATCCCATTATGCCACCAATGGCCGTAGTTGGAAAGTTGAGAGTTATTCTTGCCTGTTCCCTCTCAATAGCTAACCAATTTCCAAGACATGCAGATTCCACTTTATTCATATTGCTTGACTGCATTCACTTCTTCCAGAGTCATAGTTCATGTGCTTGTCTTTCCTTTATTGCCATAGTTAGCTGACTAGTCTCCCTGCTTTCAGTCTTGTCCTCTTCCATTCCGTCCACCAATCAGCAGTCATCTTGATCCATTGAAAGCATACATTTTTTCGTGTCATTCAGTTGCTTTAAACATTCTCAATGGTCCCCTTTTCTCTTAGGATAATACCCCAAATAACAATCACAACCTACAGTGTCCAGCACGATTTGGTCTATGTCTTCTACTCCAGCATCACTTTTCATTCTTTAGGAATCTACCCTGTTGGACTCTTGGCTGTACTCAAGACAAACCATGTTTCTTTAACTGCTGTGCCTTCAACTTGATTCTTCTTCTGTCTTAATGGTTCTATTGACTTGTCTTCCAATAGCCTTATTCATCCTTAAGGACCCTGCTTAACTACCACTTCTTCCAAGAAACCTTCCTAAGTCTGGATTATGAGCCCCTCCTCTGTGCTTTCTGTAGTACCTTGTTCTTACCCCTATCGTAGCACTCATCATACGGTATTGTAATTAACTGTTTTCTTTTTCATTTCAGCAACTAGACTATAAGTTCCCTGAAGATAGGACCATGTCATGGCCACCATTGTATTTCCAATGCCCCAGAAGGAGTCTGAGGGAAGGAATGATGTATTCAATCTTTTTACCTCCCCTGCCATGTATGTTCAAGGTATACCAGATGGATTTCTGTTTTTGAACACACTAAGCTTATTTATGTCATGACTCTGACTTTGTTCTAGATGTTTCCTTAGCCAGAAATGTCTTTTCCCCTCCTCTTCTTTCTCTATAATGATGAAAGTAGAGTGTCACATGGTAAAAGTAAGAGGATTAAAAGGGGAGATACCTTGAATAGTTACTTCCATATGGTAAGCATTAAAAAAATATTGCTGATTGAAATGGTACACTGGACCTAGCAGGAACTAAATAAGTATTTGCTCAATATGTAAGATGGAGAATTTCCTTTTTATGTGGATAATGAGAAAACAGTCCTGAGGTTTAACTCTGGCTATTTGAAAGATTTGGAAGGGATGTTTCTCTGTTAGCGATATTTTGAGTTCTCAGTGAAAAGGGGTCCAACAGGCCACTTTAGTTGGTTCTTTGAGGCAGATTTTCAAGCCAAGATTTCACTCCACAAGCCAGCTCTTTCACAGGCTTTGTTTTTCAAACACATACAAAACCAAGTCAATGTTCATCATTTATATCCTTTCCAAGTAATGTAAAACCATGACAGAATTTTTGTCTAAAGCTACATATTCACTCAGGGAAGTGACATGCATTTCTAAGCCTTGGAGAATCTTCTCATTGAGTCAGTTTGTCTTTGGGGAAGGCACCGAAGCTAATGGGACACTTCAAGGTGGAAAAAAATGCTGCGTTCTCTTGTAAAGAGGGAAACATATATCTCTGATAGTCATAATAATCTTGTGTAGCCTTACAGATCTTCTCATTCCTTCCTTCCTTCAATCATGGAAAGGTTTATATATCCATCTCTATGGATTACCTACCATGTGCCAGGCACCCTTGGGTAGTTTTCCATTTAATGTGTCTAATCTTATGCTCCTGTGAGGTAAATATGATCATTTCATTTTAATATGAGGGAGCAAGTGCTCATGGAGGGGAAGTGGTTTGTCTGAGGAGATAGAGAGGTAATTTAATTTCAGGTCTGTCTGTTCCTAAAATCCATCATTTTTTTCACTCCACCAGACTGATTTTTAGGTGGGATCTTGACATTATCAGCTTTGCTGAGAGTGATGAATAGGAAGCTCTGAGGGGTTTAAGGACACAAGGTACATGAAGAAGAAGTGGCTCTATTGGGACCACCTCTAGGTCCTGGGCTTTCTCCTCTGTAACATGGCTGCCTTCTGCTGAAGGATGGGTTAAGTTGCCTCAGATCCTTCAGCAAATAGAAAAGCAAAATCAACACACTGACATGCATGAGGAATTGAGGATTATTTAATGTCAGCTTGGTCGTAATAGAGTCTCAGTCCATAACAGACTGTTCATACAGAGGCCTTTTGTTCAGGCTCACATTATATGCTCAGTGAACATACTAGAAGATATGATCTGAAGTACAACCCCAGTGACCCCTATCAGGGCCCTAGGCTTGGTGTGGAGCCGGGACAATGTAAGTCCTTCAATGAACAATCATTATTGATCTCTTACTATGTGCCAGGCTGTGTGTTGTACTCTTGGTGTACCCAAAGCAGTTCTTAGCTCTGACTGCCTCTAGAATTATCTGAGAAACTTTGAAAAAGCATCAACGTTAAGGCTTCACTTCCAGAAATTCTCATTTAATTGTGTTAGAAGGGGGTCTGGACATCAATACTTTTAGATGATTCCAGTGTGCGCCCAGCATTGAGAGAATCTGGTCTAAAGATAAAGAGACCAAAAAGTAAAGACAGAAATGGAAGAAATAGGGAAGCCCTTAAAAGGGCAAAGAAGTGTTTTCCAGACAGTAGTCAGTTGTGCATCACATTCTTGGTGTGTTATATATCCACAGGCTACTGTACTATGACTTACATAACAGATTTCTTTAAATCTCTCATTAAAAAATAAATCTCTTTAATAGGAAATGTACATACTTACCATAATTTGAAAAGCATTATCACTTGCCATTTATGGAAAATAAGATTTTAAAATAAAATGAATATAAAGTGAACAATATCTATAGTTAATACACAACATTTTGAGAAGTACTGGTTTAAGGGAGAGAAAATAGAATTTAGAGGATGGACCTAGATTAAGGTTCTAGTTCGATGGCCTATTATCTGGGTAGCCCCAGTTGAGTGAACTAGCCTCTCTCAATATCATTTTCCTTATGTACAAAATGGAGTTAATAATAATTACCGTGTCATGTTTTTATGCTAAATAAAATGAGATCACTCTATGAGAAAGTGCCTAGTTCAGTTCTGGGCACATAACAAATAGATGCTCATGAAATTCAAGCTTCTAGATGCTAACTGGTCGGTCTTGTTAAAAACTTATGACTAAAGGATGTACAGTGCATTCGGGGACTAACTTTTCAAGGACTGGGGAGTGCTGTCAGGTCAAAGTGTGATTTAGCCCAAGTTTTAAAGGGTGAGTAAAGATGCTCCAGGTGGATAAGGTTGGAAGGTTATGATGCACCTGGAAGATACCATGTCTATTTATCTAAAACTAGCTTCATTGAAAACCAAGTTGGGAGCTCCAAAAATTATTTCTCAGTATTCCATATTTATGCATATAGAAACTGAATGTACTCTGGCAAGTGTCTGTTCATTTGTGGCCATCTGTCTACCTACCCCTCACCTGCCCCCATTCCTGGGACAGAGTGTTCCACCGAGGCAGCTACTTTCAATAATTATAGTTGGATTTCAGGTTAGTTTGCCTTCAGCAAAGATAAGCCCTGTTATTCCTACTTTCATTACTCATTATTCCTACTAGTACTAGGCATGGTCCTCTCTGAAAACCCTCAAACATGTTTTGATTCTTTATGTAAATGCTCATCTCCTGCTCTAGATGGCATCCAGCCTCATGTCTGACAGATTGCTTATATAATAAATGATGAATGACTTACACTGATATGCTTGGATGGAAATATGTAACTACAATTTTCGCTAATCATCAATAACTGTGTCTAGAGTCTCATGCATTTCAAATTAAAAACTATGAATGTGGCTTTATCAGTAATATTTGAGATCGATTGACCAATGGGTTGATTCAATTTGATTCTTTTATTCACTACAAAAGGTCAGCCAGCATCGGTTTTAGTAGACATGGGGGGATCCTGAGAAAAGAATTTTTCCCTGACTTCAAGAAGCTGAGAGACTTATGGGTGATCCCGGCAAGTGTAAACTGTAACAAAAATCAAACCCCAAACTGATAAATGAAGACAACAAAAATGCTGAACAGAGTTCTAAGAAAAGTGTGTATAGGATACTGTGGGTACATAGGGAGTGAGCAGAAAAGCTAATCAAAAATCCAGGTTTATCCTTGGCCTTTACTCAGAGAAGCCATCATTTTCCTTTCAATGCATTCATCAAAACTTGACATAATTATCTGGATAATGACTTGTAAGCTCCATGAGGGCAGTGATGGGAGCTGCTGTGGTTATCACTGAATCCTCAGTGCTTTGCTTAGCACAGTACTTGGCACATGGTAGGAACAGGATGCATGTTTGTTTAATGACTGTGTGGATGTACTAAAACTGGTCACAAATTCCATAAAGAACTATGATATAGGTCTGAAAAGAACGTAATGTTGGTGCAATGTTTAGTATGCTGGAGCACATTCTTGCTTCTGGAAAAGAGATTTCCTTTCTAGTTTAAATGTCCTGAATTGTATATAG
The DNA here is from genome assembly GCF_949774975.1 of Lagenorhynchus albirostris. Taxonomy (NCBI): domain Eukaryota; kingdom Metazoa; phylum Chordata; class Mammalia; order Artiodactyla; family Delphinidae; genus Lagenorhynchus; species Lagenorhynchus albirostris. The sequence goes on along the minus strand of NC_083111.1, from coordinate 71,314,372 downwards.
CCACATTGCCACCTTTCATAAGCTAAGGGATTCCTGAACTGTAAGTACAATTCCAAATGTAGAGACATTCCCAGCGACTGAATGAACACCCAAGAACGTCAGAGAGGCTTTCTCCAAATGGACCAGATTTATAGGGTGAGAAGAGGTATGTGAATTTAGGCCAGAGGCCAAGGTTCCTCATTTATTCTATCATTGGCAAGTGAGGACCTTAACAAAATATAAAAACAAGTGGCTTCTGCATACCTGCCCTTGAAGGACACTTAGCCCAGAAAACTCCATACCCAACCCTTCAGCTACACTGCCCTGGTATCTGATTGCTTCAGGCATAGATCGGTGCCTTGGTGTCCCAGAAGGAGCACAGGTATTGCAAGAGTGGCTCCACTGTCCAGCTCTGCTACCTTCTAGTTGTGTGGCCCAGGTCCACTCACTGTCCCTCCCCTTGGCTGTAAAATGAGGGTGTGGGGCCCTTTGATGTCCAACACAACTGTGATTTAGTGTCCAGAAGATTGAAACTCCAGTCCTAAGTGCAAGACCCAGCTCAGCCACTCTACTTACTGGCAACTCCATTGCTCCTGCCAGAAACCAGGTCTCACTTTGGACACTGAAATCAATCCAGAATGTGAACTCCCCACGAGACTGTGAGCTTGCTGAGGGCAGGGGCTGTGTTGTGTGCCCTCTTTCTGCAGTGCATGTTTTACAGCAGACTCTCGATGCGTGTTAGGGACGGAATGAAACTTCATCTCTGTTCCAAGCGTTCAGGCGGGTATCGGTGACTGCCTGTCCGTGGATGTCCTCTAGATGGCAAACTCAGCTCAATTTTGGACAGGAGTCAGAGACTGGCTGGGCGATGCCCTGGCGTGGAATGTTTTATTGGAAATCCAGTTTTATCCAGTGCACAAGGAATCCTCAGGAAGCTGCAAGACTTCTGGAAATGCCAGCCAGGCAGGATGAATCTCTCTTCTTTTCCAGGGGGATAACGGGTGTGTTTTGTCGTCACCCCTCTCCCATCAGCATTTTCTGAACAGGGGAAATGGCCCCTCAGAGGTGGGGAAAGTGGGGAAGGAGCTAACCTTTTGTCACAGGCAGTGGTGGGTGGCTTCACATGTATTTTTCCATCTAATTCTCACAATGACCCTACGATCTAAGTAGTGAGTGTTATTATTTCCCCTTTATAAATGATGAAACAGAGTCTTGGAGACATTAAATCATCGCATCAAAGTTAAATAGCTTTTTTTAGAAGGACTGGGTTGCTAAGTTATGCCCCGATGTCTCAGCCACTTTTACCTGTCCTCCTGTTTAATTCAGACAAGAAAAGATTGAAAATCAAGGGTGAGGGAAATAAAAATGTGATAGCTTTAATTAAGTATTTAGTTGTAAAAGAAGACGGTAACAGTTATCAGCTCTAGGCAGTGATGTCTACTTTAGCCTAAGAAGATGACTAGTGCCTCAGGTCTTGGCAAAACAGGTTTTTATGTGTCCATGGAATTCTGTCACAGCTTCCAGGGAGCCCTTTTTAAAGGGCAGTCAACTTCAGAAGTTCTAGGTGCTTCTGGCTTCAGGAACTCTTGCCTGAAATGAGGCTCATTTTCTCCAAAAAACAGATTTCTAATTCTCTCTCTTTCCCTGTTTTGTGCTTTGGAGTTGGATAAGGCTTTTGGGAGAAAGGTGAATCAGAAAATTCATCACTCATTATATAACAGATATCAATTGAGCTCCCATCATGGTTCGAATATGTTTTGTCAGGCATAATCCATACAGAGTTGAAGCATATGGAAGTCCTACCTTAATAAAAGGAGACATTAATACATGAAAAAAAATAATTAGAATTTAAGGTAGAAAATATCAAGGGCCTTGATCGTATTTCTGAGTTTGGGAGGAATTCCATATTCTCAGGGGAAGGCTTCATGGAGGAGGTGATAGTTGAGCTGGGCCTTGAAGACTATGTAGGCTAAGGGTATTTAGTGATTATTTGAAGGACACGAGGAGAATAAGTAGCGGCATGTAAAAGCCAAGAAAGGTTAAAAATCAGTATGTATAAAAGGGGAACAGTGAGTCCTGTAATACCCCATGTGTAGAGAAACGGGGAGTTACAGTCAGAGAAGACAGACTGGCCTCAGTTTGGAGAGGTCTTATACACCACGTTCATCTTCCATTATGATTATATTTCTGTTTGTCCTTTTTCTATAAAGTTTTGCTTTCTACAGTTGGTGTTATAAGGGGTATGAAAATTTAGAATTATTACATCTGGCCAATTGACCTTATATCATAAAATATGTCTCTTTATCTCTAATAATGCTTCTAACCATAGAGTTTCTATTGAATGATGTTAATATAGCTACACCAGAGTTCTCTGGTGAGTTTTTGCAGAGTTCATCTTTTAAAACCGTTTGAATTTTAAAATTTGTGTCCTTATTTTGAAGATGTCTCACATGTAAGCAGTGTATAGGGTTTTCCTAGTCTGACAGAGTGAGTCATTCAATTAAAGAATTTAGTCCATTAGCATTAAATGTAATTACTTATATATTTGTGCTTTTAAATATTATTATTTATTTTCTATTTGATTCCCTTGTTTTATGCTTAATTTTTCTTTCTTGCTTTACTTAGGAATATGCAAATATTTCTAAATTCTGTTTTCCATCTCTAGTTATACTTCAAGTAGTTGTTCTCAAGATTAAAAGATTGATTGCAGATTTATTAACTGTAACATAAATTTTTTACTACCTCCCCAACAATGCTAGGGCTTTGAACACTTTAAGTTAATTTGTTCTCTATTGCTTTTTTAGTGGTTTACATTTATTATAAACTTACATATATTTTAAGCTCATAAAATTTTAATTTTTTGTGTAGTCTATATTCATTTAGTCTTGCCAACATATTTGCCATTTCTATGACTCTTCATTTTTGCCTCCATTTCTACGTTTCCAACTGGGATCATTTTCCTTCTGCCTAAAAATTTCTCCTTTTCTGAAGATCTGCTGGATACAAATTATTTGTTTCTGCTTGTCTGGAAATGCCTTTATGTTACCTTCACTTTGAAGGTTATTTTCTCTGAGTATAGTGTTCTACATTCTTGTTAATTATTTGTCTTCCAGCCTTTCACAGATATTCTTCCATTGTCTTCTGGCTTCTATAGTTTTTGTTGAGAAGTCAGTCTTATTGTTTCTCATTGGAATTTAATGTTTTTTTCCTTTGTTTTTACTTGTGTGTGTGTGTGTGTGTGTGCGTGCGTGTGTGTGTGGTTTTCAGTTGTTTGACTATGATATGCTTAGGTGTGATTTCTTTTGTATTTATCCTCCTTGGGTTGTTTTACTATCTTTTCCTTTTTGGAAAATTTTCAGCCATTTTTCTCTTTAAATAAATATTCTCTCTGTCTCACTCTTTAATCTTCTTTGGGACTTCAATTACATATATATTAGAACCTTATACCTTATCATTCATATATATATCATTTATATATATGAATATAATATGTATAGATCTATCATTTTACCTTACCCTCTTTTTGTACTTTCCATATTTTTTACTCTCTTTGCTTCAGCCTATATATTTTCTACTGATCTATTTTCCATTTGACTAATCCTTTCTTCTGTTACACCTAATTTGCTGCTAAGGCTACCTATTGAGTTCTTAATTTCAGTTATTGTATTTTTCAGTTTTAATATTTCTATTTGAATTTTTTATTGACTTAATTTCTTTGGTGAAATTGTAAATTTTGTTATCTATTTTTCTAATGTATCAATCATAGTTAAAAACAATATTTGGGTCACGCAGCAGGCAGAATCGTAAATTGGACACCTAGTGCCACCCCTCCCTCCACCCAAGTACATGGTCCTCTCCCTCCTGAGTGTAGGTGGTACTTGTGAATATGGTGTGATAACACTCCCTGATTAGGTTATGTTATATGATAAACATGATGACATAGTAATTTTCTGTGATAAGATTTCTTCATAGCAAACGGAAGAGAGACTCTCCTGCTGTCCTTGAGGAAGTAAGCTACCAGTTTGTGAGATGGTCACATGGCAAGGACCACAGGGTGGCTTCTTAGAGCTGAGCAACCAATAAGAAAATAGGACCTTCAAATCTTTCAACAATTCATGTGAGCTTGGATAAGGATCCTAAGGTCCAGATAAGAATACAGCTTCACTGATTTTGCCTTATGAGGCCCTGAGCAGAGAACCCAGCTATATCATGCATGGACTTCTGACCTTTAGAAGCTATGAGATAATAAATGTTACTTTAACTCTCTGAATGTGGGTGGTTTGTTATACAGCATTAGCAAATAGATACAGGTCACTGATGGATTTATTTCTCTATCTTTTTTATGTTCATCTTGTTTTTTGGTTATGTTTGTTATTTTTATATTGAAGGCCTGGCATTGTATGTGAAAAGTTGTAGAGGCTCTTGATCATGTTTTCTTCCTTTGTGGGAGTAGTCATTCTAGTCTCTAATCAGCATCTAAGGTAACAGAAAATCATCATAATTCACTCATGAGTGGGGCTCATTCAAGGTTTGGTTGTGATGTTTGTGCAGCTGTATCTGAATTTGTATTTGCCCCTGTTCTTTGGTGTAGCCCTCCAGAGTTTACAAACTGAAAGCTGGGGTGTTCACTTGGGCTTTCCTTCAAAGTAGGTACTAAGTTCCAGTATTGGACCCCTCAATATCTTGGTGCTATGGACTGAATGTTTGTGACCCCCCCCCAGCAATTCATATGTTGAAGCCTAATCCCCAAATGTGATGGTATTTGGAAGTGAGGCCTTTGGGAGGTAATTAGTTCATGGGAGTAGAGCCCTAACAAATAGAATTAGTGCCCTTCTAAAAAGAGACAAAAGAGAGATGATCTCTTTTTTCATGTGAGGGCACATCGAGAAGGTATCCATCTGCAAACCAGGAAGAGGGTCCTTGCCATGAACCAGATTGGCTGGCAACTTGATCTTGGATTTCAGACTTCAGAATTGTGAGGAATAAATTTCTCGTTGTTTAAGCCACTCAGTCTATGATATTTTTAAAATAGCCCAAACTGACTAAGATACTTGGTGTTGGTAAAAATTCTGCTCTGTTTTGCAATGGCTTCTTTACTTGTATATTTAGCTTCCTGCCCACTTTAGCAATTTGTGTTTTTCTACCATTCTCTTCATTTCCTTCTGAGTCCTCACTAGCAGAGTCTTTGACATTCATATTTCTACTAACAGTCTGTTCAAGTCAATGTAGGCTTTTTCTGTGATGCTCCTCAAAATTATTCCTACTTCTGCCCATTGCCAAATTCCAAAGCCACTTCCATATTTTAATGTATTTATTACAGGAGCACTCCACTTCCAGGTACCAAAATTTGTGTCAGTCAGAGTTCAACCAGAGAAGCAGAACTAGTAGGAGATAAATATTAAGAGACTTATTGCAGTGAATTGGCTGATGTGATTGTAGGTGCTGGCTAGGCAAGTCCAAAGCAGGCCATCAGAGAGGGCAGACTGGAACTTTACATGGACTGAAGCTTCTGTCCATACGTGGAATTTTTTCTTCTCTCAAGGAAGCTGCAGCACCGCTTTTCATTCAACCAATTGAATCCAGGAAAATTTCCCTTACTTAAAATCAACTGACAACGAACTTTAGTCACATCTACAAAATACTTTCATAGCAACATCTAGATTGGTGTTTTACTGAATAACTGAGGGCTGTAAGCTAGCCAAGTTATACATCCAAAAGACCATCAAAATTGGACATGAACTTGTCCTGCCTTTGCAAATATTTGTCCTATTTTCTCTTCTTGATCAAATATCTTCAACTCTTTTTTAAGTGTTGCCTCTTCACTGTCTACTGCCCCTGCCCTCCATTAATTTCTTAGAAATTGATTTCTTTCTCTGTGTTGTGCCTATGGCATCGCATATGCTATTCTCTTATAGCATTTACTATGTTTTCTTATAATGAGGTCTACTGTTATTTACCCACTTGCTGATCTCTGAGCTCTGGAAGACAGAGACCAGGACATCATATTTAATGTCTGATACTCAGCAAATGCTCCATAAATATCACTTAAATGTTTATTGATCTGTTCTGAAGTAAAAGGTGTGTTTTTATTTGTTTGCTTTAAAATCTTAATCGAAGGAAGCTGACTTACTTGTGAAGGCTTATTTGAGTGGGGCCACTTAATTATGCAAACATATAGTGAGAGAGACACAGCCATTGTGTCGAGATAATGTATAGCAGAAACTTTTATAACTTTATCAAGAGTGCCACTCTCTAGACTGATGGTATGCAAAGTTGATCTTGGCAGAGGAGGAGGTGAATACATTTGCATGAGGATCCCATGGCTTTTTAAAAGAGAAGGGACAACAAACTTGTCCTTTCTCCCTGAGATTCTAATTAAGAGAGAATCGTTAGAGTGAAGCTGGGTGGACCTGCTGAAGTTGCAGGAAAAGGCAATAAAATTCTCCAAATAAAATTCTCCTTAAGGATGGGAAGACCTAGGCTGATGGCCTGGATCTACATCACCTTGGAGGGGAGCTGGTTGCCTCCCACTGTGAGTGATGTTAGAATTTCTTCTGGATTCAGCCACCTCAACCCAGAGCCATGTTTTGGGTAACAGGTGCTTAACATGGTGATAAAACTGAACACTGGTCTCAGCCTGGAATCCCTTTGGCTAATATTGCCCCTGAAGGAGTGAGATAATTTTCCTTTGAAAAATAGTAGTGCTGTGAGCAAGGAGCTTGACTAGTGAGAGAGTACTGCTGTGATGACCAGTGTTCCATTACAACAACCTAGAACGATAAGGTATGGCCAGAGACAGCATGTTGGAATTTGTTACCCCACTTGCTCTGATGTGATTTTGTTTTAACAACTTTACTGAGATATAATTGCCCTACAAAAAAGTGCAAATATTTAATGTATACAACTTGATGAGTTTGGACATATGTATACACCTATGAAACCATTATCATATCCATCACCTCCGAAGGTTTCCTGTACCTCTTTTTATTTATGGTAAGAACACTCAACATTAGATCTGCCCTCTTAAATTTTTAAGTGCATGGTACAGTGTTATTGACTTATAGCTATGGTGCTGTACATCAGATCTCTGGAACTAATGTTGAAAGAACTGCCTTTTTGGACAATGAATGCTTTGAGTTTTGGTGCAGTTTAGTGGAAGAAGGGAGTCCCAAGGAAGATGAATTCTTACTAATCTGGCAGGTAAGGGATCAAGCATGCATAATTGTAACCGAGGTTGGTAGAACTTACGTCAGGTTTTAGATGGATTCAGTGAATAGAGGAGTGAATGATCATGTATGTTATTCCTCTACTGCAAGATTTAACAGGGAGAACATGGCATTAGAAAGACCAGCATTAGGAATCTGATTTCAACACTTATTACCTGTGTAAATGTGAGCAGTGATTTAACTTCTCTGAACATTAGTTTCCGTTTCTGTCACATGTGGATATTCATACCTATTTCAGAAGATGACATTTGTGAGACAATGCAGACCCCCTGATACCCACCTAGACCTGTCCCCACTTTTCGCTGCATGTCATAGGCATACGGAAACCATACGCAGATCACTATTTTTCAAGTCCTGCCCTACATGTAACAGTAGATACAGTAAAAGACTGTTTGCTCCCAGTATGCACAGAATCTGTTCTCCATTCAGAACTGAACGTGAGAACATCACTATTACACATTTTGTACAAAGTCTTATTTCCCCTCTACAGCTAAGATTGTCCCCCTCTGTCAAATGGAGACAGTACTTGAAATCAAAATAGGATGAAAATTCAGAAGGAAACAAAACAGAAGGTGAAGAGAAAGTACTCTCAAAAAGAAGTGAAAATACAGGAGGCTCTAGATTGCTCAGGATTGTGGTTTTAGGTCCTAGAAGATCTATTCTTACACCTTGTCTTTTAATTTATTTTAGCAGGGGAAGAGTTGCTGGGAATGCTGCATAGAAGTGTTTTTGAGTGGTACCGAATTTACTATGTAGCTGGCTATTAAATTTATATCCTGTGGTCTTGATGGTTCATTTTGGCTGTCTCTCTAATGTAAGCTCCATGAAGCCAGGGACTGGGGTTTATCTTGTTGATTGTTGATCCCCAATCAATTTATCGTCTCACTCACTCATTCATTCATTTGAAAATAGTTTTGTGCTCCTGCTGTTTTATAGGACTGTCCTATGTATAAGGAAAAGACATAAAAATGTTCTGCCTTGATAAAACTTTTATTCTAACATGGGAGGCAGATAAACATTAATATTTTCTGATGTTATTTCCTAAAAAATAGGGTGTTGTTATAGATGAGTTGGCAGATGCTCTCCTTTAGATAGAGTGGTCAGGGAAAGAATCAGCAATTCAAAGAGCCATGAAAAAACATGCAAGACAGAGAGAATAGGAAACACAAAATTTTGAGACTGGAGAAAGCTTGTCTAATTTCTAATAATTTATAGAAACCAGTGTAACAGGAGGATGGGGAGTGTTGACCTAGACTATGGCACGTCATAGACACTCAGTAGATACTTACCCTATTATTAGCCTGTGCATCCTTCTGAGGTCTTTAGCCCTGTAAGTGTCGTTCCTTCTCCTTGGCCTCATCTTGAAACTCTTCAGCTCTGCCTTCTTCCTCAAACACCCCATCTACTCAGGTACCAAATCCTGTTGTGTTTCTGTAAACTTTCGAACTCTCGCTCTTACCCATGTTGATTTTTTTGCCCCCGTTGCTACTGACTGCCCTGGTGCAAGTCCTCTGAGCTCACGCTTGCACTGCAGTGATAGCCCCCTGAAGTCTCCATTATCATTGCCTCCCTGGTGTCTTGTTCTACATTGTGTCCACTAGCAGCAGTGGTGTCGTATAAGGAGACTGGCCATGCTTAAGTCTCCAACAATGATCCCTCATGTGCTAATGCCACGCCACTGACATCTTCACATTGTGATTGGTTGAAGGAAGGACATGTAATCCAGGCAGTCTGACTTTCCTATGGTCAAACTGACAGGTTCATGCGTGGTTATATAACTTAAGTTGGTCCACTCAGTGTGAAACCCTGGATTCATTGATTGGGTAAAGAGAAGCTCTCTCTTCTTTTGGATTTGTTGTAACTGCATGAGGCCTAAGATTGCTGTGACTGTTGGGCTATTATGTTGGAAGCCAGCCTAAGGAATAAGCTGAGAGATGAGCAAGGGCAGAGCCTGGGAATTTGTAGAGAAGGGGATTTAGAGACCTTAATAACTTTCCTCAACCCCTGTCTCTGGACCTGTTCTGTTAGCCAGCCAATTTCCTTTATCACTTGAGGTATTTTGAGTTAGACTCCTTTTTACGTGTGCAACAGTTTAACTCCTGAGTAAGTTACCCTCTCAGTTGTGACCTTATACACCACATGCTAATGTCCATGGTATTATAATGAATTATAATAAAAACAATAGCTAATGTTTATTGAGGATTTACTTTGTTCTCAGCACTGCTCTAGAGGTTTAAATGTATTATTTCACAACAATCTCATGAGTTAGATATTATTATTAAGGCCATTTTAATAGATAAGGAAGTTGAGGTCAGGAAAGGTTAAGTAATCTGACCAAGGCTGTCTGGCTAATATGACACAGCAGCTATATTACTTATATACGGCTGCATGATAAGTTACCCCCAAATTTAGCAGCTTAAAACAGAAAATTAATTATCTCAGCATTTCTGTGGGTAAGGAGTCTGGGTACAGCTTAGCTGGTGCCTCTGGTTCAAGATCCCTGATGGGTTGTAGCCAAGCTGTTGATTGGGCTGAAGTCTCATCTGAAGGCTTGACTGTGGGGTTGGGGGATTCACCTCTAAACTCATTCATGTGGTTGTTAGAGGGCCTCGGTCTCTCTCTATGTGGGCCTCTCTACAGGGTGGCCTCATGACACAGGAGGTGGTTCCCCCAGGGCTGAGAGCTCTAAGAGAGTGAGTGAGAGCAATGTCAGGAATTCATGCATGCATGCATGCATGCATGCAGGAGAGAGAGAGAGAGAGAGAGAGAGAGAGAGAGAGAGAGAGAGAGAGAGAGAGAGAGAGAGACACTAAGATGGAAGTCACAGTCTTTTTGTAACCTAAACTCAGAAATGACATCCCATCACCTTTGCTGCCTCGTCTTTGCTAGATGTGAGTCACTAAATTCAGTGTACCTCCAGGGGGAGGACAAAGCATGAATTCCAGCAGGTGAGGCTCCTTGAAGGCCATCTTGGGGGCTGCCTACTACAGCCACTGATCAAACTCATATAGTCAGAGTGTACACTAGAGTAGCTAATTCTTATATTTTACAGACCTTCTAATGTCCTGACATTATAGGGTCACTCCTCTCCTGGAGTTCCTTCATGCATCCATGATATACTCTAAAGACATCCCAGTCTATCTCCCATGAACCTGCCCAAAACGTGTCTTAAGTATTACAAAACATGACTAGTCTGTCAATAAAACTTCTCTAACATGTCCCAATGTCTGATAAAAGTGTTATAATAATAGCTGAGACCCAGATAATCTTTGATTCTGTAATAGTCCCTGCATTTTCTCACTACCATGTTTTTGTCCTTGCTATCACTTTCTCCCTGAATTCCTTTGAAATTTCTTTCTCCACCATCTGTGAAAGTTCTTTTTATGCTAAAGCTTCTGCCCACATCTAGTTCCTTTTGGATGATGTATCAGATCTTCCACCACTGTCTCTGCTGGGATTAATTTCCTTTTCCTTACTGTACTGTGGTCCTTCTTGTCCTGTTTTTAGTTCTTTCTTAGTCTTTCTCTTGTTTAGATTATGTACATAACCATTGTCTGCTCCTGATAAATTCCTAGGATGCAGGGACTGTGTCTATCAGGAGCTAGGTGGGGAGATTTGTTCCTGTAAGAAGGTACTTGCTTCATGGAGCTGTTGTGAGGATTAAGTGAGCCTAGCTCACTGTGCTCAATACTCTGTAATGACTTCTATGGGAAAAGAATCTAAAAAAGAGTGGATATATATATATACATAAAATTGATATACTTTGCTGTACAGCAGAAACTAACACAACATTGTAAATCAACTATACTCCAATAAAAAATTTTTAAAAGTGCTCTTTTCATTAATAGCAAAACAAAACCAAAGTCTCATGCTAATCTCTTTACTTGTTCTGCTCAGGTCTTTAACCTGAAATTTCTCCAGGGACTCTGCTGCTTACAATTCCCTTCTTAAAATTTTAGTGCCTTTTAAGATTAACCTGGATGCCTCTGAGATTCTCTGGGCAGGTTTTGTCTCATTTTGGGGCAGGTTTTTTTTTTCTTTTTTGTGGTACGCGGGCCTCTCACTGTTGTGGCCTCTCCTGTTGTGGAGCACGGGCTCCGGACGCGCAGGCTCAGCAGCCATGGCTCACGGGCCCAGCCGCTCCGTGGCATGTGGGATCCTCCCGGACCAGGGCACGAACCCGTGTCCCCTGCATCAGCAGGTGGACTCTCAACCACTGCGCCACCAGGGAAGGCCCTGGGGCAGGTTTTGTTCATTTTCTGCTGGAGCCAAGTCTCCTACACTAGAAGTGTATCAGTCAGGGTAGGTGAAGTTATGCTGCAGTAACAAAAAACCTCCAAGTGGCAATAGCTGAAGACAATAAAAATATGTAGTTTTTACTCATACTGTATGTCTAGTAGGAATCAGCTCCATGTTGTTCTCACTCCAGGACCCAGGCTAACAAAATAGGCACCCCCTAGAATATTGGAAGGAAACAAACATAGAGTGAAAGACCTATATCAGGTCTTGTACCTGTATTAGACTGGTACAAGACCTGATATAGACTGGAAAAGACAAATGTTCTGCTCACATGTTTTGGCAATAACTAAACATGTGGACTGCTATGGGTTAAACTGCATCCTCCCAAAAGATATGCTGAAATCCTAACCCCTGAAACCTATGAATGTGATCTTATTTGGAAATAGGTTCTTTGTGGATCAAGCTAAGATGAGGTTATACTCAATTAGAGTGTTCCTTAACCCGATATGAGTTGTGTCCTTATAACAAGAGGAGAAAACACAGGCTCAGACACATGAGGGAAGAATACCATATGATGCTGAAGGCACAGGTTGCAGTGCTGTAGCTGCAAGCCAAGGAATGCCTATGATTCCTTGCATTTCAGTACTGATCAAAGGCATTCCAATGCCATCCAAACTACCAGAAGCTAGGAAGAGGCAAGAAAGGATTCTCCCCTAAAGGTTTCAGAGGGAGCACGGCCCTGCTGACACCTTGAACTAGTAGTTTCCAGAACTGTGAGATAGTAAATTTCTGCTGTTTTAATCCACCCAGTGTGTGGTACTTTGTTACAGCAAACCAGGAAGTGACCCTAGCCAGACACATAGAGGTTAGGAAGTTCAGTCTTCAGTGTGCCTGAAAAAAGAGTGGACTTCCACGGTGGGGCAGTGGTTGGGAGTCTGCCTGCCAATGCAGGGGACACGGGCTTGAGCCCTGGTCCGGGAGGACCTCACAGGCCGTGGAGCAACTAAGCCCGTGTGCCACAACAACTGAGCCTGCGTGCCGCGGCTACTGAAGCCTGTGCACCTAGAGCCCGTGCTCTGCAACAAGAAGCCCAAGCACCACAACGAAGAGTAGCCCCTGCTCATCGCAACTAGAGAAAGCCCATGCACAGCAACAAAGACCCAACACAGCCAAAAAACTAAATTAATTAAAGAAAAAAAAGAGGAGGACTACACATCAGTACTAATGGCTACAAAAAGAAGTATCATACTGAATATTCTATGGATTTCATCACAACATGTAGCAAAATCTTGTCAGAATATCTACCTGAGATGGATGCTAACTTGATTTATTGTGGTGATCATTTTATAATATATACAAATATCAAATTATTATGTTGTACACCTGTAACTAATGTTATATGTCAATTTTATATGTGAGTGAAAAAATCTGTTTCTATGTATGTATGTATGTATGTATCTGTCTACCTAAGATATCTCTCTTCTCTTTTCTAATGTTTCCCTAGCAACTACTCTTTCCTTATCTTTACAGCCTGCAAACAAATTGCTTTTATTTTTCTTGCAATTCACCTCACCTCGTTCAGCTAAATAACAGCCCCGTGATGAGCCAAACATTAGCCCCGTGTTCGTCTAACTGCAAAAATCCTCCTACTGGAGGATCTCACACTAACGCGAATATGGGGCACTGGCTAGGGGTTGCTTTGGTGCTTCCAAAGCATCACTGGACTGGGTTTTAATTACCCAAATATGTACACAGTACATTTCTTCCTTCTTATAACGTTAGGTCTTCGATTGCATCACGTACACATATGAGTTAAGGCTGCAGCACAGCAGAGACTTTTCCAGCTATGCGTTCCCATTGCCTTGAATATTATTGGCACATGGTACCAGTTTGACTAAATTACTGGATAATTTCTATTTCATATTTTTGGTGTAGTGCCTTGCCTAAAGGTGTAAACATCTGCTCATGAATTTTTGCTGTAGGCAAACATTTACTAGTAGATGTGCATAAAATCATCTTGTAGGGCTTCCCTGGTGGCACAGTGGCTGAGAGTCCGCCTGCCGATGCAGGGGACACAGGTTCGTGCCCCGGTCCGGGAGGATCCCACATGCCGCGGAGCGGCTGGGCCCGTGAGCCATGGCCGCTGAGCCTGCGCGTCTGGAGCCTGTGCTCTGCAACGGGAGAGGCCACAACAGTGAGAGGCCCGCGTACCGAAAAAAAAAAAAAAAAGAAGAAGAAGAAAAAATATCATGTTGTAAGGTAAAATGTACTTTATTAACAGTAAGTACAGAGTCCTTTGTGGCTTCTCCTTGGTATGTTAAAATTATAAGAAAGATCTTGCTATTCTGATTTCCTGCAACAAAGCAAGCTAGGGACTGGAGCAAATATCAAGGAGCTGTGATTTGAAGTCATACTGAAGTCTCATATTGGCTGAAGGAGGATCTGAGGTCAGGTGGTAAGGGTACTAGGCAGAATATTCTACCTATCTCCCCTCTAGTTCCTTCAACACACATAATGTTATTAGCACATCTTTACTTGAAGGGCTAGCCCAGTAGCACAGAATGCTTCAGTTCTCCAGATAACACATGATACATAAATATTTCATATGTACTAAGCAATCACAAGTCATTGCTTCTTCCCAGCAAGTCAAGTTGCATAAATTAGTTAATGTTTGGCTTGGATTAATATTTATTAGATTACCATTTATATTAAATTATATTAAAATATTAATTTAAGCATACATTGAGCAAATTCAGTTCCCAACTGTGGGATATTTGCAATGTGTTTGTTGAGCAATTAGACATTTATAAATCCCTACAAGCTGTCCCTGTATATATGGCCAGATATGCCAAAGGTATGCTTTGAGGAAAACAAGTTATACTTTCTGAAGGTGATTTTGATGCATATCAGAAGTAAAAGAAGGTATAATTTCGAACATGTGTTTTCTTTGAAAACATTAACAATGTAACCCAAACACTGGGCTATACATAAATGGCAGACATATACATATATATATATATGAATGTAGAATATATATATGAATTCATATACATACATAGAACTCATATGCGTATATAGAAGTCATATACGTATATATGAGTGTAGGATATATATGAATCCATATACATACATAGAATTCATATAAGTATATATGAATGTAGGATATATGTATGAATCCATATACATACGTAGAACTCCTATGCGTATATAGAAGTCATATGCGTATATATGAGTATAGGATATATATATGAATTCTACACGTCTGCCATTTGTGTAGTGAGCACTTTGACAGGCTAGACTTTGCTCTAGGTAGTTCACATTATTTTCATATTCAATACTTACAACAACCCCTCAAGGTAGGATTGAAAATTTTGCTTTACAGATGAGGACACTGAAGTTTAGAAAAGTTAAGTAATTTGGTAAAAGATAATTAATGGTAAATAGTAGAGACACTTGACTTTGAATGAAAGTTTCTCTAACGTCACAGCTCTAACCTTTAAGCAATAAATAATAAAGCCTCCAGTGTAAAGTGTGCTTTGCACTTATTCTCTAGAGTTTGTAAAACTCTCTCAGGAGGGAACCTTAGCAATCTTGCCTAACGCTGCCATTTTACAAAGGAAAGCCTGAAGCCTAGCACGTTAGGAATATTTCACCTGAAATAACTGAGAACTCCATACCATAAATGCAATTCTCAAACTATCCAGGAGAGGGGCTATATGTTTTTCATATTATATTACCCCCAAATAACACAACACTTAGTGAATGAATTCATGGAGTTACTCCTTACTTTTAATCCTTTGATGATTTCCCCATGATATTCAGGACAAAATCCTAACTTTTTATGCTATCAACATAGACTTCCACGATCCATCCTGCCTGGCTCTCCAGCTGATCTTCCATATTTGAGGAACAGGAGTTTTATGCTCTAGCAGAGGTGAGCTGACTGATGGTACCTCCCAGAGGATGCAGTGTTGCCCCAGTCTCTGACTCTGTACAAGCTATTTCTGGCTGTCTGGAGGCTCCTTTCCTCCACCTGTTGGGTCGTTTGAGTCTTCAGCTCCTAGAGATGTCCCTAGACAGAGGTGTCCTTCCTTCTTCATGTTTCTGTGGTGTCCTTCACTATATCAATCTCAGTGTTTCCACACTGTAGTGCCAGTCAAACCATTTGACAGAGCACATGGAGGGCAGGGCCCAGGACTTAGCCAGAGGCATAATAAATATAAATCCTACTTACTGAATGTGTACAAATTGTCAAATCCTCTACATAAATGATCTCATTTTATTCTCTCAAAATAATGAGAAGAATGTGTCTACGTTTGGACATTGTGTGCCTATAAACACCATTTTTATATCCCCCAAGTCCATTGATTCAAAGCTAAATGTAGTTTTAATTAATTCATATTAATCGTTATACTAATATATTCTCATTCTTTCCATTGAAAAACATTCTTAAAGATGTTAAGTAGGAGGGTACTTTAAAAGTGAAACTCTTTCCCTATAACATGTTTATTGAGCACCTAGTAAGTGCCCAGCACTATGTTAACCCTGATATTTTGAAAAGGCTGTGTTGAGGAGTGTTGAACAAAGAATACACTATGGGGGAAAGCTTATTTGTAGTGTGAGGAAACAAAGTTGCAAGGTAAGGCTGAAAAGCAAAGGTGGAAATGAAAAGGAAAGAAAAGGAGTAGCTTTTTTTGGAGCCCTTGCTAGGCACTTGCCATTTTACACACTTCAGAACATTCAGTTCTTATAACAGTACAATGAAGTTGGCTGTTATGCATTGAATCATGTCTCCTAAAAAGCAGTGTTGAAGTCTTAACCCCTAATACCTCAGAATGTGGCCTAATTTGGCATAGGGTCTTTACAGAGGTGATCAATTTAAAATGATATCATTAGGGTGAGCTCTAATCTTATATGATCAGTGTTCTTTTAAAAAGAGAAAATTTGGAGATGGTCATGCACGAGAGAAGACAATGTGAAGACAGAGAGAAGATGGCTGTCCACAAGCCAAGGGATGCCTGAGGCTACCAGAAGCTAAAAGAGAGGCGAGGAAGAGAGTCTTTCCCACAGCCCTCGGAAGGAACCAGCCCTACTGATATCTTCACCTTGGACTTCTAGCCTCCAGAACTATGAGACAGCACATTTTTGTCTTTAAGCTACCCAGTTTATGGTACTTTGTATGGCAGCCCTAGGAAACTAATGCATTGGCATTTTGATCTGTTTTTTACATGACTAAACTGAGACACGGACATAGTAATGTGATCCGTATGGGACAAAGCCTGGGCTGGAACAGAGACTATTAGAGCCCCCAGATATTGGCTCTTAGCTACGAAGGACACTGAGAAAGTAGGATAAGCAAAAGGAATCGAAGGTTTGAGTACATGAAGAGGAAGGGACAGTCCCGGGAGGAACTGGTGCCCAGGGAGCTTGTATAGCTTTAATCATTTGTTTCTCCCAACATGGCTGATTAAACCCAATCTGATCATGAGTATTGCCTTTCACTTAGAGA
Organism: Lagenorhynchus albirostris; assembly: GCF_949774975.1. Taxonomy (NCBI): domain Eukaryota; kingdom Metazoa; phylum Chordata; class Mammalia; order Artiodactyla; family Delphinidae; genus Lagenorhynchus; species Lagenorhynchus albirostris. The sequence continues at coordinate 71,297,419 of NC_083111.1, read as the reverse complement.
ATTTTCCCTTTCCTGGGTCATACATTGACCCTTTTCTGTGTTTGGGGGATTCTCTGTGTCAAAGGGAATTTGAGCTGCTTATTCAAATGTGTCTGATTTGCACAGGGCGTCAGCCTGAAGGATGACAGGACAAACCTGAGGGGACAACCTCCAATTAATCACAGTGACCAGTAAGTCAGGTTTAACCTTCCCAGAGTCTCACAGAGCATGTCACAATCACACCTATTGATTCCTGGTCAGCAGATGCTGCAGCTCAAAAAGCTCCAGGTAAGAGGAAGGAACAGAGAGCCTTTGCTCTCATTGCCACCAAAGTGCCCAGGCCCTTTAAGAAAGCTGTTTATTCTAGACATTTAGTTGAGGGGTCAGGTCCTATTACTTGCCAACTGAATGGAGTCTAAGACTGTGGTTTCAGCATGATCTTTGGGCCACTTACACAGTCTCTTAGGTTGTCTCCAAGACTTTATTAATGTACCCTAATACATTAATATTAGGGTGCCACCTCATTGCTTCTGCCACCTGATGGCTGCCACCTGATTGCTTCTTCTGTCCTGTTTACCCTGTGTCTCTAGCAGGCAGTGTATAGCCATATACATAGTAGAATCTCAGTCAATATTTATTGAATAAATGGAAGATGCCAGGGCTTGGAATCATATAGGCTGAGTTTAAATTTGAACTCCTGGTATTGTGTTTCAGGCACTGTGCTAAGTATTGGGGAAATTGAGGTAGGCAGATCTGATTCCTGTCTTCAAAAGTTCACAGTGGGTGTGGGGATGCAAGTGGGGAGACAGGAAGACCAGTATAGAAACAGATCTCTAGTGGTCCATAGGTAAACCCAGGAGAGCATTTTAGCAAATCACCTTCTCTGGGAAGGAACTTGAGTCAGAGATACCAATGGGAACCTCAACTGTACCTGACTGAGCTGTACTCAGAAAAGGAATTCCTGTTCTAGGCCATTTGGTTAGAAATAGACATTATCACATAACCAAGGAGGGAAAGTATTTTTATTGGTCAGCCCATTCACTGCTGAGAAGGCCCCATGAGAAATTTGGTGTCCTTGGGCTCCCTGGCAACCACTGGTATGTTTTGCTCTAAGTCCTTATCATGAGCACTGCTTTTTATAATTCTACTCAATATCTGTAGGGTACTGCATGGGTACCTGAATGATCAGTTGGCTGGTTTATTCTTCCCACAAGCATTTATTGGTTAGCTACTCTAAGTCAGGCACTGTGCTGAGTCCTAGAGGAAGAGGTAGAAATAACACACTCCCTGCCCTCAAGACTCATTACACAGAGTCCATAGACAAGTAGTAGATGTATAACTACCTAGATAATAGTCTCTCATACGGACATAGAAAGGAATGGTTTATGAAGAAAGATGGAATCACAGCTTAATTGATCCCTAATGAATCTAACAAATGGCTATAAACAACAGAACATTCAGCTGATGTAAACCTATGCTGTCCTCAAAAATGAGGAGTGATTTATAAATAATTTGGAAAATGTTCAACTGTAAAATAGGGAAAAAACGGGCACATAGTTATATAGAGAATATTTTAACCAGGCAAAACAAGTTAAGAATCAAAACAAAATAAGAATATGTAAACAAAAATTTGGAAGGATTTACACAGATACGGAAACTAAATCATTTCTTGGTGTGAGACTCTGTGTTTGCTTTTGCTTTTTTTCTTCTTTTGGGTATTTTCAAAATTGTACATAATTAGCATTCATAATTTAAAAAATGGGATGAAAACACCAATCAGCTCTTTTCTAAAAATGTCCTGGTTACTGTAAATTAATGAAGCATTCTGAGTGTGAGGTGTAAGGGAGGTTGTTTTTGAAATGAATGGAATGAATGATGTGAACCCACTGATCCATGATGATCCTCATTAGACAGAAACTTCATTAGACACAGCTGAGGCCAAAACCAGCCTGCAGAATCTGCCGGGATTGTCTCCCAGGAGCAATGGCCAAACTTGCAACGTAAGGTGAAACAAGTCGGTCAAGGAGGAAAAAGCAGTGATAAAATCTGCTGTATCAATTGAATGATAACCTGTTTTGCTCTTTCTTGATTTGTCTTTTTCTCTCTTCTCCTCTCTTCCTCTCTCCTTTCTTGTCCCTTTCCCCAGTTTAAATAGAGGGCATAAAATACTTAAGGATTTAACAGGATGCTAGGTACCAGGATTTGTTCCCATTTAACTTGAAACTGGACGTTGTCTAACCAACATTTTCTATTGTTCACTTACTGTCATAAGGGGCATGAAAAGTGTCTCAGAATCTGTGGAAAATGTGACTAAATCATATTTTCCATGCTCTGGTCCCCTGCAATTCTTGCTGTTTGGCATTCACATTATTTATGGCCCTAAGAATTATATGAAAATACATTTTTCTGATTGGTGCAGTCTTCCTCACCTGTCTACTTTCTCCTGGATTTCAGACTATGTTGGTGAGATGGTGACAAGGTCCATGAGTCAAGATATCCTTGGGGAAGAAGAGCATTCCTGGGTCAAGGAGAGAGCTGTGGCTATCTATCTGTCTATCTGTAATTTATCACAGACTACTGGTATTGTCATTTTACTAGTTAGAGTGAAGTGTAGAAACATTGTCTATCTTTTTGTCCCTTGGATATTTTCTTGTTACCTTTCTGTTATTAGTTTCTGTTGGATTCCACTATGGTCAGAGGATACATTCTGTATGATCTCAATTTTAAAAAATGTGTTGAGGTTTGTTTTATTGCCTAGGATGTGATCTATTTTGGCAAATGTTCTGTAGGTACTGGAAAAGACTGTGTAATCTGCTCTTGCTAGGTGAAGTGTTCTATAAATGTCAGTTAGATTCTGTTAATCGTGTTTTTGAATTCTTCTATAGCCCTCATGATTTTCTGTCTAGTTCTATCAATTATTGAAAGAAGAGTTTTGAAGTATCCAGTATATTTTTTGATTTGCCTATTTCTTATTTCAGTTATAAAGGTTTTTATTTTTCATATTTTACAGTTCTGTTGTTTAGTCCATATACTTTAGGATTGCTATATCTTCTTAATGGATTGAACTTTTTCTCTTTATGTAATGTTTCTCTCTGTTGATAATTTTTTTTGTTCTAAAGTCTACTTTATTGTATATTAATACAGCCACTCCAACTTTCTTTTGATTGAGGTTTGTATGAAATGTCTTCTTCTATCCTTTTACTATTTATATTTGAAGTGAGTTTCTTGTGACTTGCCTATTAGATGTGTCACGTTTTTAATCCATTCTGCTAATCTCTGTCTTTTAATTGGTATATTTATATCATTTAATTTAATGTAGTTATTGATATGTTAGGGCCTACATCTGCCACTTTTTAATTTTTTTCTCAGTTCTTAATTTTTATGTTTTCTTACCTCCTGTGGATTATTTGAATATTTTTTAGAATTCCATTTTGATTTATAGTGTTATTTTTTTGCTTTTATGTTTGTTTTTTTTTTGCGGTACGCGGGCCTCTCACTGTTGTGGCCTCTCCCTGTTGTGGCCTCTCCCATTGCAGAGCACAGGCTCCGGATGTGCAGGCTCAGCGGCCATGGCTCACGGGCCCAGCCGCTCCACGGCATGTGGGATCTTCCCAGACCGGGGCATGAACCTGTGTCCCCTGCATCGGCAGGCGGACTCTCAACCACTGTGCCACTGGGGAAGCCCGATTTATAGTGTTTTTGAGTGTATGTCTTTGTGTAGAATTTTTTAGTGATTGCTCTAGGTATTTTATCATATATATGTATAATGTATAATATATATAATATACAAATATATGTACATATATAACAACTAAAAATAGAAATATAGAATATATTTTATCACTATCTACTTTAGTTGGAGAGCTTGGACTTCTAGACTTAGAGGTTTAGACTTCTTGGGAGGGGAAATAATATTTTCCAGTTTTATTATTCTTTTATTTCTGTGACATCAGTAAGTCAGGTTTCATAGGCCCACCTGACAGATAAGAATTCCTGGGTTCAGTGAGTTCAGATAACTTGTCTGAAATCACCCAATTTGTTAACAGCACTAAGAAAGCAGGTAATAAAACTTTTGAGCGGATAAATGCGTCAGCACCGAAGTTCTGATTTGTTGACTAGCAGCTCTGACAGATTTCATGGTTCTGGCCCGAGAAACTGGAGGCACTTCTTTTCTGCCAGAAGTGCAGAACTTCTCCCACTTTTCACAAACAGCCCTTGGGAGACCTTAACAAGCACAATGGTCTAATGGAAAATTATTTATCAGTGCTCCCTCCCCTTCTGTAGATGCTTACACTCATTTTATAAGGTCTTTGACATTTAGAAACATGAAAAACATTCTCTAATTTAGTGCTAATGTGACACCAGTGCATTTCAGAGGTAACCAAATATAGACAATTGCGGAGGGTCAGCTCAGGGTCCAGTGCATCACCATCCCCAGACCTAATCCCAGGGGATACAGTTTCTCTACACTAAATGAAGGGCTGAGATGTTAGGGTCCAGAAAGACCATATATTGTAAACTCCATTAGATGAGACCCTTCATTTTACTATGACCCACACTTTGGGGAAACATTTAAAGTCAGCAGTTCTCATCCAGTCTTCCTGTTTGTGGCATACTCTGCCTCTGTGGAAAGCCCCAGTGGTAACAAGCATGGAACCCAGGATAAAGGAAGCATGAGGCAATGTTTGACTTTCTCATCTCCAGTGATCCTTACCTCAGTTCCCCCTTGTCTACCTTCTCCCTTGGTCATTGTCATGGCCAAAGTCTCCTCCTCTAAATCTAGAATTCAAATCCCACTCTCCATCCTCTCTGTCCTCTACTTCCAGTTCTTTTACTTCACCCCTTGACTTCTATCTTTTAGACCTCCAGACCCCAGCTCTTCTGTCTTCTTCCACTTATCACCCTGCTTCTTGCTTCACATTCCTTCCTATCTAGCTTGGCTAAATTATGTTATTGTGATCCAGCATTTCACTCATGTTTTCATGAATAGCCTTTAATTGTTCCCTTGTCTATATTGTAAGACCCAACCTTAACTTCTCAGTTTCTCATTTTGATAGTTAGGGAGCTGAATTCTGATAGAGAAATCAAGCTCCCGTGGATATTTGATCTCATTACAAATTCAGAGTCTCAATCGGCTTTTGGTGCTTTCAGCCATTTCTTCTACATTTCTCCATGGTTCATTACCATCTTCCACTCCTGCAGTAGATGTTTTAAACTTTCACTTCTTTGCTCAAACCTCCAATTTACCACTACTCTTCTCACTCTCCACAGATGACTTCCCAGTCAACTTCAATGAGAAAAAAATCAAGGCCAAAAGTGAGATTTTCATCAGTTTCCTTCTTTGACATTTGCACACTCATCTTTTTTTCTTTTCTTTTCTTTTATATATATTTTTAAACTTTTTATTTTATATTGGAGTATAGCCGATTAACAATGTTGTGATAGTTTCAGGTGCACAGCAAAGCGACTCGGCTATACATATACATATATCCATTCTCCCCCAGACTCCCCTCCCATCCAGGCTGCCACATAACACTGAGCAGAATTTCCTGTGCTCTACAGTAGGTCCTTGTTGGTTACCCTTTTAAAATATAGCAGTGTGTACATGTCAATCCCAAACTCCCTAACCAACCCTTCCCTCCACCCTTCCTCCCCAGTAACCATAAGTTCGTTCTCTAAGTCTGTGAGTCTGTTTCTGTTTTGTAAATTTGTTCATTTGTACACTCATCTTTGTATACATCCACTTTGTATACATTTCCTATCTCGATGGATGTGATGAAATTACCTCTGACTTAGGTATTCGCATTAAAATGTATTCTAGATCTCATACCATTCTGCTCCTGTATGAACATTATACTACCCTAAATATCCCTTTTAAAAACTTGTATCTTATGGCTTTCTCTCTTTCCCTTCAGAACAGAAATATGCACATATTAAAAAACAAACAAGCAAACTAACAAATAAAAACCTTAACTTTTGGCTGTGACTTGTATTCGTGTTTTCCCCTTTTAGCCAATTTTCTTGAAATATCGGCCTACTTTTAAGGTCTTCATTTTTTTAAAACTTCCCTTCTGTGGGCTTAACTATAATTTGAATTCTATTCCTGATATATCACTGAAACCGTCTTTCTAAGGACACCAATGGGCTGAGTATTGCTCCCCGAAACAATTGATTCATTTCTGTTTTTTGTTTTACTTTCTAAGAAATTTCTGTAGCGTGTGGAAATATCGAGAACTGTTTCATTTCTTAATTAAATTAATTTACTTACAAATAAGTAATAAAATCACATGGTTAAGAATCCAGTTCTGTGAGCAATTTTTTTACACACAAGCAAAAATGCATACTTACACGCATACACACATATGCACATATACACATTCACACATATTCCTCTGACTTTTTTTTTAAAGATATAAACATTTGCTAACTCAGCACTATCCAGTTGCAGAAAGAGAATATACATTAGTCATTTTGATAGATATTCAAAAAAATTCTTCAGGGAGCTTGTGCAGTTTATAATGCAAACAACCCATGATTTAGGAGTGCCTAATGCAGTGTTATAAAAAATTTTAATTTTGCCTATATGATAGGTAACATTTGCATCTCAGTGTACTTTTAATTTGCATTTATTTTATATGGGGGGTGGGGCATTTTTTCATATGTTTAAGTGTCATTTATACTTTTTCCTGTTAAATATTCATTTTTTTGGGTATGTGTCTCTTAAATTAATATTTTTCTCACTGATTTGTAGGAGGTCTTCAGGGAAATTAGATATATGTCTCTTATATGATTTCCCAAACAGTATTTTTTCTCATAGTTGCAATTTCCTCCTTGAATCTCTCCTGTTGTCTTTTTAGGCCCATGCCTTTTAGTTTTCTCTTCCCTCATTGGCCCTTTCTCTCCAGGATCCTCTGTGGGCTCCCTCAGCTTTGCATATTGGTATTTCCCAGGGCTTTGTTCATAGTCCTTTTCTCCCCTCTCTATCTTGTAGAATGATCATAATAATCATACCCTATTTTGTGGTTCAGTGCTCACTCATATGCTGATGTCAGTAAGATCAAGTGCTCTGGATAGACCTCCTTGTTAAACTTCAGAATCACCAACTTCCTACAGGTTAGCTGGTTATCTTCATGAGATATCCTCCAAGTATCTCAAACCCAACTGGTCCATAAGAGAACTCATCATCCCCAGCCTCTTCCTTCCTTCCTCCAACGCTCTCATCCCTACCCATATACCCTTGCACATCAAATTGATGACCCCAGCCAGAAATCTGCAAGTCTTTTCAGATGACTTCTTACCCTTTATTTCTCCAATTCTAGCAGTCTTCAGGTCTTCCTGATTTAGATGTAAAACCTGTCATGTTAATTCCTCCTCTGTATTTCCAAAACCCTTTCTTTAGTTCAAGTTCTTATCATTTTTTACTCAGATTATTGAAAACATGGCTGCTTCTCTCTCTTCTTGCCCCTTTGATTCCTCTTCTACGTTGCCAAGGTGAGTGTCCCCCAAATCTGCTTCATCACTCTCCTGCTTAAAAACTTATCGTGGCTTTCTACAGATTTTAAGGTGAACAAACCTCACTTTAGCTCACAACGTTCTTATGGTAGGTGGAATAATGTCCTTCAAAAACATCTATGCCCTAATCCCTGGGACCTATGAATGTTACCTTATATGGCAAAATGGACTTTGCATATAGGATAGTTAAGGATCTTGAGACAGGGAGATGATTTTGGATTATCCATGTGGATCTTAAATGTAATCATAAGTGTCCCTAAACTAGGGAGGTGGAGGGATATTTGAATACAGAAGCGAAGAAGGTGATGTGATGACAGAGATTGGAGTGATGTGACCAAGAAATTCTGGCAGCTTTAGAAGCTGAAAGAGACAAGAAATGGATTTTCCCCTAGAGCCTCCAGAAGGAACCAGCTCTTCGCACATCTTGATTTTAGCCTTTAGTAAGACTCATTTTGGCAATCTGACCTCTAGAACTGGAAGAGAATAAATGTGTGTCATCTTAAACCACTAAGTTTGTGGTAATTTGTTATAGAGGCAATAAAAAAACTAGGACAGTCCTTTTCATTCTTAGTTCTTGCACCCTTTCCTCCATAAATCCATCAGTCCAGCCACACTGAATTTCTTTCTATTCCTGAGAACATATGTGCTTTTAAGCCTTTATTCCTTTGTATGTAAAATTACTTCCACCAAAGGTTTTCCTTACTTTTATCCAAATAAACTTAACTTCATCTTCAAAATTCATCTCAAGGGTCACCTTTGTTAGGAAGCCTTTTCTTACTCACAATCTGATTTAAATTCCCCTGATCCATGTTCCCAGGGAGACACCTAACTGCACTGTACTGTAATTACTGACTTGCCTTTCTGTCTCTGTTAGCCTGGGAACTCCTCAAGAGTAAGTGGTATCTCTTATCTGGCCTTGTAACCTCTGTGATGGTGCAGAGCTTGGCACATTATCTGACCCTAGTGAATGCTTGTGGAGAAAAGAAATCAAATATAATTGAGCTGGGCATCTGCTAATGCTGTTCTTTATGTCTATTGCAAACTTTCCTTTTGCCCAAGGAGACAAACTGTGAGTAGAAAAGTCACCTTCAGGAAGGACACACTCACCTACCTACTTGTTTCTCACCTTTGCAATCAGTTGTACTGCCAGGAGACTTGGTTAAAACAGTGGAAGTCCATTGTCTGGAATGTTGGTGATCTACTATAGAACTGAATGTATATTATTGGTTTGTGGGTGGGGTTATGTAAGAGCAGTATTGGGCTTGGGGACCAGGAGATCCCAGTTCTAGTTGTGAATTTGACATAGATCTACTTTCAATTCCCTTGTATGAAGATGGTCTCTTTGTTCCTATATAGCCTATTATTTTAATCTTCAGGTAGGATATACTTTCTTGAACATTTAAGACTTAATGTATATTTATTCCACTTATTCAGCCAACCTAGACATCTGGGTGAAATGAAGTATTTACATATTTCCCCCAATTACCTTAGTAAGGATAGTACAGTTGCCTCCTTGTTTATCAGATATTCTACTAGCTTCTTCCGTTTCCAGTAAAGCTCATATTCCACCTTCTTTCACTTCCCTAATGATTTTCAGAAGTTCTTTTCCTTTATACTCTAGGGAATTTAGAGAAAACACTTTGTTCCTAGTTTCCTTGGTTTGCATGGCTTTTCCCCTTCTTTCTTCCTGGGTCTCCTGTCTTCCCTCACACACACATCCATGGGGAGAACTCATCTCTTAGAAGCCTTGAATTGCCTTTAATGCTTTTGTTATTATTTCCTGTATGCTGAGAGGACTGTGGCTTATTATTAATCTTTTATTTCTTTTAAATTCCAATAGCTGTATTGTGGTAGGCAGTTTCCAGGATTGCTCCCAGTAATTCTTGCCTCTTGGTCTTCATGCCCTTATGTAATTCCCTCCCCTTGAGTGTAGGCTGGACATAGTGACTTACTTCTAAGACCTGGTTACACAGAGTCTGTAGCTTCCATCCTGTTTGCCCTCTCTCTGTATCTTGCTCTTTGGCTTCTTCTGCAGGGAGCCAGGTGCCATGTTGTAAGCTACTCTATGCGGCATGTGGGCCAGGAGCTGATGTCATTGGCCAACAGCCAGTGAGGACCTGAGGTCTGCTAACAGCCAGAGAGTGAGTTTGGAAGTGGATCCTTCCCTAGTCAAGCCTTGAGATGACTTCAGCCTGGGCATAATTTCTGACCCACAAAAACTGTGAGATAATAGATATTTGTTGTTTTAAATCATTAAGATTTGAAGTACTATTTTATGCAGCAGTTGATAACTAGTATGTCTGTATTGCCGTGCTAATGGGTGCAAGAATACAGGGGTTTCTTGTTAAAACCTGTTACCTAACCCAGTCTACTGTGTACTTTCTTTTCTTTTTTTTTTTTTCTGAGTCAGTGTTATGAGTGAAACAGAAAAAGCTCTCGGTAGGAGACAGAAGAGTCAGAATCTAGACTTTATTCTGCCACCAGCAAGATAGTCTTGGTTTCCTCATCTGGAAAACTGGTTGTTAAAATTCGCTGCACATTGGCATCATCTGGAAAACCTTAAAGATTACTGAATAACAAGTCCTACCCACAGAAATTCTGTTTTGTTATGAAATATGACTTGAGCAATGGAATTTTAAAAATTTCTCTAGGTGATTCTAATATGCAGCAAAGATGGAAAACTATTGCTCTGAACCATTGGTTCTCAAATTGTGGTGCCCCTATCAGCAGACTAGCATTACCTCGTGAACTCGTTAGAAATGCAAAATCTCATGCCTTTCCCCATATCTACTGGATCAGAAACTCTGAGGTGGGACCCCGCGTCCTGTGTGAAACAAGCCCTCCAAGTGATTCAGATGTATTCTGAAGTCTGAGGACCACTGCTCAGTCTAGATGATTCCCAAGGTTCTTCTAGTTCAAAAGTATGTGCATCTATGTTTTCCTGCTCTTGGGCTAACGCTGTTCACTTAAAGCATGTGGCCTACCAAATTTCTAGTTATATGTTCCTGTCACCCAGAATTTGAAGATACAAGTTCCCTGCAAGCCTAGAATTTTCGATGCGGCGGTTGTTATTAGCCTGTTAACTGATGAGTTAACTGGTGAATGTTGCAGAGCTAAAGTTTCCAAGAAACCTAGTTGAATTTGAACCAGTCAGCAAACATTTTAATTCTATTGAGGGTACTTTTTCCTCAAGGTATGCAATTCTCACATCATAGAAGACTCAAGTGTGCTCTGAGGAGCCCAGAATGTTCTCACAAAAAAGTAGAAATAAACGAAATTAAATTAAATTAAAAAGTTGGAGTGCAGAGGAAATAAAAATAAATGACATAGCTATCGGAATATGAGGTAGATTCTGGGGCCCAAAGGACTGGCCAATTTGATATAAACTTCTAAGATTCTGCCCAGTTGCCCAACTTGCTCACAATTGTTACTTGGCTTATTGATACAGAGAAGATAAGACAAAAATAGTCTAGGAGGAAACAGCTATAATGACTGATAGGAGGAGAGATGGCTTTGTTGATGATAAGACCAGATTTTTTTTTTTTTCTCGGTACGCGGGCCTCTCACTGCTGTGGCCTCTCCCGTTGCGGAGCACCGGCTCCGGACGCGCAGGCTCAGCGGCCATGGCTCATGGGCCCAGCCGCTCCGCGGCATGTGGGATCCTCCCGGACCGGGGCACGAACCCGTGTCCCCTGCAGCGGCAGGTGGACTCCCAACCACTGCGCCACCAGGGAAGCCCCAAGACCAGATTTTGATGGATCGCTAGGTTGGTTAACTGCTATTTTCATCAGTTTAGTCGACACCTCCAACTTTGGCTAACTGTAGGAATTCATCTATTCATATTAGATTTCAGGAAGGAACTTTCATTATGGGAGTTACTGTTTTGCAAGCAGTATTTCATAAGTAAAAAGAAAATTAATATTTAAGTTCCTTGATGGAACTTAGATGTGGATTAAATTGATATTTGCAGAGAAAATCTCTGTAATATGTCATCTATAGACATTATATCAGCATGGAATGCACCATTTTCAGGAATCTTTCTAAGTATCCTGGTGTCTTCCTTTTTAATGTGTATTTTCTCTTATTTGTATACTTTTCTAATATACATACATGTATACATACAGATAGATAGCTATAGATATGTATATATTCCCTTATTATGTTTATATCCATTATTTGGTCCTCAACATCTTGGCTGTGTGATTAAGTTTGGTACAATAAAAATAATAGTTTCTGCTATTTGTCGTGAAACTGAATGACTGGCACTTGGCGCTAACCCAGGAACTTCACCTATATTGCCTCTAATCCTTATGGAGACCCTTCTAAGGCATTTATTATGTTCCCATTTTATAGATGAGCAAACTGAGGCTCAGACAGGCAGAATGACCATCTCAAGGTAGTAAGTGGCAGATGTAGATTAGAACCTAAATTTCTCAGATTCCGAAAGCTGAGATCCGACTCTATATCCTCATCATTCAACATCATATTGACAAAACCTTAGAGCGATGAGTGATCTTAAGTCATGCAGTGCTCTCCTCCCCTGGCCACTGCATTAGTTTCACCTTCAGTCCCTGTTACCAGGGATAGTGTGATGGTTATTTACCAATTTCCCTATCAACAGGTGCTTTGTCCTCTATTCCCCCTTCTTCTGAGATGGGATTAAAGCCCAGGTGATCTCACTCTGGTGCTCACATCTTAATCACTGTTTTCCTGTTCCCAGTCCAGAAAAGGGCAATCCTTTATTCAAGGTCACACCTGCAACTAGTTCAATATAGACCTTCAACTAATTACCTTGCTCCTCTCTATGACTTTTTCCAGCTTATTCTATTTGCTTGATTTGTGAACACATTCCCTAAACTGGCCCTTAGTTTTCTCCTGGCTAACGAGCATAGTTCAAAATCCTTTGATCTTCTATCCAGGACCTGTTTTTCTTACCTCTAATAATTTGTCCTGGTCTTCCTCATCACTTGAATGGCAGTGACTGAAAGTGGACTAAACCCAATACCTCTGTACTGTTTCAACCTCTGGAGAGACACTTGCTGCAGCAGCAGGTGTCCTTACACTAGTTGGTTCATTCTGCCCCCCATCATCATGGATTCCTCTATTTGAAAGGTACTAATTTGCAGTGCTTCCTAGCCTCCAGGCACAGATTAAATGCAGTTACACAATTTATTACTGGATAATCATTATTTACCTGGGGCTTTCCAAACAATAAACCCTAAATTGCATTCCCCAAAGGTCAAAAGCAATTTTTCTTATCCTTGCAAAGTGTTTAATGACTCTGTACAGAACAAAATATGTGCACATGAGGAGTGGGTGAATATGGAAAAGAACTGGTAATTTTGAAACGTGAGTTGATTAAATTCCCAATTTTTAAAAAATTCCATCTGGTCCCTGGATTTGTACAAAGTCTGCTCGAAGGAAACATCACCATGGACAACAGTAGTTTTATTTCTTTTATTATCACATTTAGATCATGTAGTTTAACATGCCCATGTGTCTTAATTTAATTTTTTAAATTGAAGCATAATTGATTTGCAATGCTGTGCCCATCTTTGCTGTACAGCAAAGTGACTCAGTTATACACATGTAGACATTCTTTTTTTAATATTCTTTTCCATTATGGTTTATCACAGGATATTGAATATAGGACCTTGTTGTTTACCCATCCTATACGTAATAGTTTGCATCTGCTAATCCCAAGCTCCCAGTCCTTCCCTCCCCCACCCCCCTCCCCCTTGACAACCACAAGTCTGATTTTTATGTCTGAATCTATTTCTGTTTCATAGATAGGTTCATTTGTGCCATATTTTATTTTTATTTATTTTATTTTTTATTTATTTATTTTTTTTGCGGTACGCGGGCCTCTTACTGTTGCGGCCTCTCCCGTTGCGGAGCACAGGCTCCGGACCCACAGGCTCAGTGGCCATGGCTCACGGGCCCAGCCGCTCCGTGGCATGTGGGATCTTCCCTGATCGGGGCACGAACCTGTGTCCCCTGCATCGGCAGGCGGACTCTCAACTACTGTGCCACCAGGGAAGCCCCGTGCCATATTTTAGATTCTACATACAAGTGATATCATATGGCATTTGTCTTTCTCTTTCTGACTTACTTCATTTAGTATGATAATCTCTAGTTGCACCCATGTTGCTGCAAATGGCATTATTTCATTCTTTTTTATGGCTGAGTAATATTCCATTGTATATATGTACCACATCCTCTTTATCCATTCATCTGTCTGTGGACATTTAGGTTGTTTCCATGTTTTGGCTATTGTGAATAGTGCTGCTATAAACATAGGGGTGCATGTCTCTTTTTGAATTATAGTTTTGTCCGGATATATGCCCAGGAGTGGGATTGCTGGATCATATGGTAGTTCTATTTTTAGTTTTCTGAGGAGCCTCCATACTGTTCTCCATAGTGGCTGCACCAACTTACATTCCCACCAACAGTGTAGGAGGGTTCCCTTTTCTCCACACCCTCTCTAGCATTTGTTATTTGTAGACTTTTTAATGATGGCCATTCTGACCGATGTGAGGTAGTACCTCATTGTAGTTTTGATTTGTATCTCTCCAATAGTTAGTGATGCTGAGCATCTTTTAGCATGCCCATGTGTCTTAGGTCGAGCTGCTATAACAAAATACCAGACTGGATGGCTTAAGCAATAACAATTAGTTCTCACAGTTCTGGAGTTTGGAAAGTCCAGGATCAAGCTGCTGGCTGATATGGTTCTGAGTGATTGATACTCTTTCCCTGGTTGCAGATGGTTACCTTCCTGCTGTTTCTTCTCTGTTTATCAGAGAGCTCTGATCTCTCTTCCTCCTCTTATAGGACACTAATTCCATTATGGGGAGCCCCACCCTCATAATCTCCCAAGGGCTCTACCTGCAAAGACCATCATGTTGGGTTGTAAATACCATCACGGTAGGGCTTCGGCAGATGCATTTTGGGAGGACACAAACATTCAGTCCATCACACTATGGAATAGATGAGAGTGAGGCCCAGCTAGGTGAAATGGCATGAAGGAAGGAAGCATCAAGTAGAGAATGAACCTCCACACCCAGTTGCCTCACTCCTAGTTAGAGCAAGCTCTTTTTCTCCTAGAATTGGTAGAAGGATTGAGGAGAAGTGTTTCAAAGAGAGGTGCTGGCCTGAAAAGGAAATAATGAATTCAGAATAAGGACTTACACTTAGGTTTCCTCGGACCTCCAACTGGAGGACACCTTGGAGCTGGAACAGCAGATGTGGAACAGGTGCGCCAGCCATTCTCCTGTCTCATGCCTCTGACAGCCGCTGCTAAAACACCCTTCGTTCTCCATCTCTAGGTAACCTCAGAATCCTTTTCAACCCAATTCTCTAGTTATTGTTAGGCAACAATCAGTAAATCAGGGTTTGAGGAAGAAAACACTGTGTTTCTGAATCAACCCCTACACACAATTCTTTATAAACACCTGCTCCCCATTCTTCCCTCTTGGATCCTTGGAAGCCGCCTCTGATGTCTTACATTTGCTTCTGGGTGGCCACAGCTGGCCTTGAGCCTTTCACCTCATGGCCTCCTGACCTCCCAATCATCGTACAGTCTCACTTCCAGTTTTGAGGACGTAAAATATTCATTCCCTTTGGACGCGTCACCGCCCTCTTTACGCATTCACGTGCTCTGACAGCACACCTGCCCAAGAGATGGAGGGACTCTGCCTCTCTCTCAACTTTTGCTCTCTAGTGGAGTATCAGTGAACATTAAAAGGAAGGCAACAACACAGCTGAATCTCAAAATCACTACACTGAGTGAAAGAAGCAGATGAAGAAAAAAATGAGTGTATACCATTGGATTCCGTGTCTACAAAGTCCTGAGAAATGCAGACCGATCTATGGTGAGGAGATACCAGATCATTGTTTGCCTGGGGATTGTAGAGGGGAACAGGGGGGACAGACGGGGGAGGTAGGGAGGAAGGGATTGTAAAAGGGGAACAAGGAAACTTTTGGAGATGATGATCATGACCTGTCTTGCCTGCAGCGACCCTTCCACAGGTGTATACATTTGTCAAAATTTAGCAAATTGATCTTTTTGAGTTTTGCTTTTAAGCTCTGTTAAGCAAGACAGAGCAACATTTCTTCTAAGGCTAATTTCCCCCATTACTGAGGCAAAACTATTCCAAATATTTTACCAATACTCCATGAAATATGAGATTTTCCACTCTGGCTGTTGGAAAAAAGAATTATTCTTGGCCCTTGTCAGCTGCGGGGAATGATTCCTCTACTCCTTTCCGCCCCCCCCCACCCCGCCCCGCTGGCCTCAGGGCTTCTCCTCACATCCGTGTGCTGATTAATACTCAGCTGAAGACTCAGACAGAATCTTTGTAGATCTCCAGAGCTCTGCCTGCGCTCCAGTTCTCTGTCCTCTAAACTCCAGCCATTTTGGTTTCCCCACATTCTCTGCCCCATCGCCTCAGCTCAGTGTGACCACCGGGCTCCTTGAGGTTTCTCCTTTCTGCGCCGAGGCTTCGAAACACTCTCCAGTGGGCTGGGGCCATGGTAGGGCTGGCCTCAGTTACCTCCCTTCTCTCATGGTGCCTTACATTCACTGTCTTGAAAAATGCTGTCTCATATATATGTTGGTTTCAGGTGTTTCAGGTGGGAGGGTAAATCTGGTCCCTGTTACTCCAACTTGACCAGAAACATACACCTCTTTTCTCTTTGGACTGATGAAATGGTTTGGATCCTTTGAAGAGGCATTCTTTCTGAATTCTGCTCCCCGAAATTGCCTTTAAATGGCAGTCTCTGGGGTGCTTCCTCACTGGACTGATAGAACATCTTTCTTCTTTCCTGTCCTCATTGGTTAGAGAAGAACACTTGGGCATTGCACTAAAAGTCTCCCTTCTCTTATAACTGATGGTATAAGGCAGTGTTTTCAAACTGGAGGCCTGTAGACTAAATCTAACCCAAAGACGTGTGTGTGTGTGTGTGTGCACAGGTCTGTGAGTGTCTGTGTCTGTGTGTCTATATGTATTTTTGCGTACACAGTGCTTAAAAAAAAACTGAATTCGTTTTCAGTGTTGAAGCCCTGGAGTTTTCCTGTGGATGTCTGGATGTCTGGCTTCTCTTGAAAAGTCAGAAGACCTGACATCTTTGACTCGTGTTCCCACATAGTACCATTTGTCTAAAACGCATTAGCAACTGTCCCTTTTTGAAGGGCTACACACTCTCCACCTTGACACAGGCCTCCTCAGGCACCCACCCTTCATGTCTGTTACTCAACTGGTCCCAAGAGGCATGAGGCTTTGTAGCCCCCCCAACCCCCACCCGTGGAGGCCAAGGGCAGAAACTCTGGAGTTCAAGGGCTACTGGTCCAAGTCCCTCCTTTGGCGCTTAGGTGACTCAACTGCAGTGCTTTCCCTGCATGCATTCTCCTGATGCTGCGGAAGCGCTTCTCGATGCTTCTACACCCCTATACTACCCTCTACTCCCTTCCAGATCCTGGCTTTGCTGCCTTACACGTTTTGCTCTGTGTCTAGTCTGTACTTTGGCTCCTGGTCCCAGGACCATCTGCCCTTTCTTTTCTGTTTCACATCCAAACTTCCTTTAGAAAAGCTCTCTGATGGATTGAGTAAATCGTTAGTATCCCTTTTCAGCAAGAGCTTTGTTTTTGTTTTTTTGTTTTTGCGGTACGCAGGCCTCTCACTGTTGTGGCCTCTCCCGTTGCGGAGCACAGGCTCCGGACGCGCCGGCTCAGCGGCCATGGCTCACAGGCCCAGCCGCTCCGCGGCATGTGGGATCTTCCCGGACCGGGGCACGAACCCGTGTCCCCTGCATCGGCAGGCGGACTCCCAACCACTGTGCCACCAGGGAAGCCCTCAGCAAGAGCTTTGTACCAAGAGAACTCAGAAGCCAGAAGCCACTGTAGATGACTATTCATGGTCAAGTGTCTATTTTTGGGTCAATCAGCCTTGTTCATAGTATCGAGGATCATATGATCAACTTTCTTCAGAAAAGACTAGCTTGCCAGGTATTTAGAGTGGGATAGATTGCTCTATGCTACTGCAGCTAATTTACTTTGAATGCTACCTAGGACATAGAAAATGCTCACACAGTAACTTTACAATAATAGTGATAACAAAAGTAATCATAATTACAATAGTAAGAGCTACCCTTTGTCGAGTACTTACTGTTTTTCAGGTGTCATATTAAGCACTTTACACAAATTAGCTCATTTTATTCCAATAGTAGGTGTAAGAATTATGGACTTTTTTCATTTAAAATAAAAACACTCTCAGAGAGGTTAAGTGGCTTTCCCAAGCTCTTTTTAGGGTCAGGAATGAAATTCAATGCCAGATAGGTCAGCTTCCAAAACTTTTTGCAGTGAGGCACAGAGAGAAAACCAAGGACCATCAACGGGGGGTGTGTTACTGGGAACAAAACCGTGGGGTAGGACTTATCATCCTCATGCTGTAGAGTCCTCTCGGGGAAACTGGGGAGGGTTCCAAAAGTGGAAAGGGCAGGAAGGGCATTCAGTGGAATCAAAGTGGCTCCCAAGGAAGGCAGCAGTTTTGCATCATGGAAAAAATGCAGCTTTTGGTACCAACAGACAAGGGTCCCAGCCCTGCCATTTACCTGTTGCACAACCTTATGAGAGTTATTTAACCGCCACGAACCTCAGCCTCCTTTCCTTAAAATAGAACACTATCGTGCTGCAGTGTTACAAGGTTCACTTAAGGTGGTCTACGTGAAACTTTATCAGATAGGGTGCTCAGTAACAATAAAACAACAGTTTCCTTTGATGGACTGTTTGGAGGGTTAAAGAGGGTAAGACATGTCCATTTCCTGGGACATAGTAGACACTCAGTAAACGATAACTATTGGAGTTCCACAATCCTGTAGCTGTAATTCCGAAACCCAAAAGGCTCTGAAATGGAAAATTTGGTGCCAAAATGAATATGGGGGCAAACTCTGACCTGAACTGAAGCTACTTGTAAGTCTTCTTATACCAGTTAGATTTGGTATCGGGGTCCCATGAAATACACAATATACAACATGTCGTGTCTCTAAGTTCTGAACATTTCTGAATTCTGAAACTCCACTGGCCTCAAGGATTTTGGATAAGGGTCTGTGGACTGCTCTTATTGTTATTATTATCTCATATCTGTTTCCCTCGTTTTGTCCCTGCAGAAATAGCAACCTGTCTTGTTTTGCTTGTTTTCTCCAACCCCTAGCCTGAGCCATGGTTGGTAATTTATAATGTGTATTGATTAAATGAATGAAAGAATGATAGGGTCTTGGTAATGAAGAAAATTAAAAAAGGAGTTCCAGAAACTGAGAGAGGAAGGATATGCATTATTTTCCCCCCTTCTTTTCTTAAGTCTTTTAATGGGTTTGGAGCCTTTTGAAGGGCCCACATCATTAACCAGTGGAGGAAGGACTGGACGCAGCCCCAGAATCCTGAAAAGGCCGTTGGAGGAGTGGAGCTGGCAGCAGTGCCGTGCTTCGCGATTCTGTCAAGGAGCACAATTGCCTTTTTTGGAGGGCTGGCTCAGACACAGCTAGCGTTACAAGCTTTGCAACCGTAATGCAAGGAAAAGCTGGGAAAATCCCACAAAGTGAAATTGTATCTGCTTGTGGTCAAGTTGGGACTCCAAATTTGGACAGTGGAATTTGGTGGGAAAATGGGAAATGCATCAGGGGTTACATACTAAGATTTATCACTACGGCAAGCAGCTATTTCCAGAGAAACCAGCAAGTTGTGGTAATATTTCTGTGAAGGAGGAGAAGGGGGGAGGGACCCGCAGCTCACTGCTGATGTGATCAACCTGTTAAAATCTTTGAACCAATGGAAAAGTCAAAGTTGTTCCATGATACCTTTCAGATCGCTGCACACCAGGATATATATGAACATTTAAAAAGCATGAAACCAATTGATTAGAACATAAAAGACCAGAGGCAGTCAAAGCAGTTGCACTAGGTGCCAAAATCGTATGTTGCCAAGCTTCTGTTTAAAACTATTTAAATGTATCCCAAGGAGAAAGTTGGAAGCCAGAGACGGCCAGCTCAAGCTAGGGCCGGCTCTTAATTGACTTCCCGGGGGTATTTTAGGTAGTGAGGCCATCTGAAACCTGAAATGTAGACCAGCTCAGTCGCCTCCAGCTTGTGATGTTGGATTTATCAGGTAACCTCTCTGAGCCTCAGTTTTTAACCTGTGGAATGGATTTAATCTGTAGAATGAACACTTACCCCAGTTCTTTAAGGGCAAATACGATCAGGCATAGGAAAGACCACTGTCAAAGGCTGTTCGGATGTTGCGGCCAAGAGAAAGCTGGGGAAGCCAACATCAAAATAATCTGTCTTCTGTGTTAGAAATGTCCTCATTTTCCGTGCGTTGTTAAGCCAGAGGTTGGCAGCTCAAATGCTGGCTGAACATGGGACACAGCATTTAAGAATAAGGATTTATCACACAAAATTCTGGAACTCAGGGTTCTGTTGGAAGACTGGAAGCTCTGGAAACACTGTTCCTCATTCCAACATAGCAACACACAGACTCAGTGTCCAGAAAAAAATGGGGGCTGGGGAATGGAACAAAGACTTTGGAAAACCCCAGAGAGCATGGCTATGCATCAGAAAATCCTGAGCTAACTGGATTCATCCTTACTCACTCACATCAGCTGCTTAGCCCTGGAGAGCATTTGAGACTTTGACCCTTGCCTTAAGGTACTCGAAGAGCTCAGTTAAGATGCTAATGATTTTGGAGAGCATTAAAACATCAAGCAATTATGAAGCCCAAACACCCTAACTGAAATCAGTTGAGTAAAAACATCTGGTAATTTAACAAGGCTAGTCACAGACAAAGGAGGGAACAGAAAACCCAGATTCTACCTGGGGACTAAAATGGGCTGAAGGTCAAGAATTTTTGTCAGTGGCCTATTTAGGATTCTAAACAGTAGCTGCAAATTGCTGGTTGGGCAGCAAACAGTCCACACCATCTAAACTTGGGCCCAACAAGAAAACATTTTATATTATCTTTATACCAGAATCCTATTCAAGAATCTGAGGACAGTAATACTAACTTACAGAAGCCTGTTGTTCACTGCTGCTATGTATACAAGCACACACACTTCTGCCCTCATATCACCCCGCTTCTCTCTGTGTTTTCCTCCGACCAGTGTGTCTTTTCCTAGCTGTCCTTCCTGCAAAAACTTTCTCCCTCAGAGGGTCTAAGCTATTTTTGTCCCATGCATCTTTTTTGTTAGTCAGGTGAAGCCTGTGAGCCTCTTTTTGGAATGATTTTTAATTTATTTTTTTACGGAATTATAGTTGATTTAAAATGTTGTATTAGTTTCTGGTATACAGCAAAGTGATTCAGTTTATACACATATAAATATATATGATATGTATATTTCATATTCTTTTCCAGTGTGGTTTATGAAAAGATATTGAATTTAGTTCCCTGTGCTCTACAGTAGGTCCTTGCTGTTTATCCTGCTGTTTTATATATAGTAGTTTATATCTGCTAATCCCAAACTCCTACTTTATCCCTCCCCTACTCCCTTTGGTAACCATAAATTTGTTTTCTATGTCCTGTTTCTGTTTTGTAAATAAGTTCGTTTGTATCATTTTTTAGATTCCACATATAAGTGATATCATATGATATTTGTCCTTGTCTTTCTCTGTCTGACTTACTTCACATAGTAAGATAATCTTTAGGTCCATCCACGCTGTTGCAAATGGCATTATTTCATTCTTTTTTATGGCTGAGTAGTATTCCACTGTGTGTATATGTATATATATGTGTGTGTATATATATGTGTGTGTGTGTGTGTGTGTGTGTGTGTATATATATATGTATATTACGTCTTATTTATCCATTCTTCTGTTGATGGACACTTAGTTTGCTTCCATGTCTTGGGTATTGTAAGTAGTGCTGCTGTGACCATTGGGGTGCATGTATCTTTTCGAATTATAGTTTTCTCAGGGTATGTGTCCAGGAGTGGGATTGCAGGATCATATGGTAGCTCCATTTTTAGTTTTTAAGGAACTTCAGTGCTGTTCTGCATAGTGGCTGTACCAATTTACATTCCCATCAATAGTGTAGGAGGGTTCGCTTTTCTCCACACCCTCTCCAGCATTTTATTGTTTGTGAGTTTTTTGGTGATGGCCATCTGACCAGTGTGAGGTGATGCCTCGTTGTAGTTTTGATTTGAATTTCTCTAATAATTAGTGATGTCGAACATCTTTGCATGTGCTTTTTGGCCATCTGTGTGTCTTCTTTGGAGAAATGTCTGTTTAGGTCTTCTGCCCATTTTCGATTGGGTCGTTTGTTTTTTTGTTACGAGTTGTATGAGCTGTTTGTATATTTTAGAAATTAAGCCCTTGTCGGTCGCATAGAATGATATTTTTAAATGAATCAAATGATATTTATTACATTATAATAAACATGAAATAATACGTATTATAATATATATTAAAATACGCATTATAAAGTTCAAAATAAACCAATTATATTTAAATACAGTCGTCAAAATATTTAAAAAAGCATTTGCGTTATAATGATACGGGGGCTTCTTCATTAACATCAAATAACAAGATCTAGCAGCAAATTTAATAACTACTATAATTTTGAAGTGATAATGAGTATAAATGGCATTTTGTGATGTTTACAACAATTGCAATGTGATAGAAAAATATCTGATTTTCACTGATAACAGTTACTGTTAATAATACTGTGATTTGTTACTTACATTCAAACTTGATGGAAATGCTAAATTTCAGTTAGAGATGAATGCAAATTAAATGTAATTATTTTCCCAGACAAATACACAGATCCCCCAAATTCTCTCTCCAGACTCCTCCCTTATCCCTAAGAGGTAAGCCATGGGCTTTAGGGTCAGTGTTTGTGCCTAGCTCTGCTACTTCTACTAGTATGACCTTGCCCATGTAACTTGACTGTACTTCCGTTTTCTCACCTCTGAGTGGTAACACTAATGTCACGACTGGTGCTGTCATTATGATCTGTCTGCTTCATCACCCCCCTGACCTCTCAGTGATATCTGGGCTGGTGTTCCTCCTACCCTGTGCAGTTGACCAGCTGCCTTGTTTGTTTCAGGATGACTTAGCACTGGGTTTACGTGCCTCCAATGTGCAGCATGGGTGTTCAAAGACCTGCAGAACTCAAAACTGGATGAGGGGCTGAATATTGAAGTCATCTGACTGAGTGTGTGGTGGGGACTCAGCTTCACTTTACGGTATAACTACTTCAGAGATCTGCTAATGAGCAGCCTGGCTCTGGCTTGATGATGAGTAGGAAGGAGGTTCATTTTGCAGGAGGCATCCTTGAGCCTGAACTGAGAATCAGAAATTCTGGGCATGCCTAGTGTGCAGATGGAATGAAACAATTAGCATGATGTTTGCTTTGTTTTGTTTATTTTAGGCTCTCTTTTCTCTTTCTTCTGTTCTTTCTGTGGACTGAAAAAGGAAGATGGTGTGTGTGTGTGTGTGTGTGTGTGTGTGTGTGTGTGTGTGTTAATTGTCCCTATTTGTGGGAGACCTGGACATCACAGTGTCCTTTGCAGAAGTCAGTTCCTGTCCCAACCTCAAGTCCTATGCAAAAGCCCTGTCCTATTCAGTTTGGGTTCTATAATAGAATACCATAGATTGGGTAGCTTAAACATCAAACATTTATTTCTTACAGTCTGGAGGCTGGGAAGTCCAACATCCCGGTGCCAGGATGGTTGAGTTGTGGTGAGAGCTCTCTTCCTGGCTTACAGATGGCTGCCTTCTTGCTGTGTCCTCACATGGCCGAGAGAGAATGAGAGAGAGAGAGAGAGAGAGCATTCTTTTGTCTTTTTACAAGGACATTAATCCTACTCATGAGAGTTCCACCTCCCAAAGCCCCTTACCTCTATATACCATCATACTGGGGCTTCAACATAGGAATTTTGGGAGGTCATAGCAAGCACCCAGGAAGAAGCAAAAGGGACTCTTTCCTTAAAACTCTCTGTGAGACAATGGGATACAAGTGTCTTTGCTCAATGTCCTGTTTTCTCATTCCTGGAAAAGAAGGTGAGGAAGGTAAGGTCTGGCTGCCAATAGAGATTGGGTACCATCTGTATCTGATGCGTTTGCATGCATATATGTTCCCCATTTATTCCTCATTCCAGCTCAGTGGGGTAAGTATTTTTCAAGCCTATTTAACAGCTAGAGAAATGAGGAGACATGAAATAAACTGTCTGAAGGCTCCCAGCTAGGAAGTGGTAGGAAATATGAATGGAGTGGGATAGGGCCGTTTTTGGCCTGGTGATCCACTTGTGCAGGGAATGCAGCTTTCCTCCAGAACCTTGAATGCTGGCAGCTTCAGGAACATTCACAAGCCCCACCCTCGTCGTGGACATCACCCCTCTCTCCCAGGGCACCGGAAGCAGGTGCAGTGGTGAGGTGTCCTCAGCTGGCTTCACATCCAGCAGCGAGATAAGGGAACCTGCAAGCGGTGGAAGGACACAGA
Organism: Lagenorhynchus albirostris; assembly: GCF_949774975.1. NCBI lineage: Eukaryota > Metazoa > Chordata > Mammalia > Artiodactyla > Delphinidae > Lagenorhynchus > Lagenorhynchus albirostris. The sequence goes on along the minus strand of NC_083111.1, from coordinate 71,273,445 downwards.
GATGTTGAGTGCAGTGGAGATAGACAGGCATGTTCAAGAGCCGTGGCAGGTACCTGCTGGGGTCTCTTAATCATAAATGGTGACATTGTAAATGGGGCTGAAGTACGGTGCAAGCGAGGCAGGCGGTAGAGTGAGCTACGAGCTGTTACTTCTCCCACAATCCCATCTGTGCCCAGGGACGGGAAGGCCTGGAAAAATCGGGGCTGTATTCATTTAGAGCCCCTACTATGTGCAAGACCCTACATTAAGCACTCTCACATACGATATTTGATTCCACCTTAGGCCATCATCGCAGAGGAGGAATTATAGCTCCCGATTTACAGATGCGGAAACTGTGGCTCAGAGGAATCAGGTACCTAATCCAAGGTTAAGAAGCTATCGGGAGGCAGGGAGAGGAGGAAATGTTTATAGGTGCAGAGGACGGAGGTAGGGAGACGAGCTCTAGAGTCTTCTGCTCGGCAACACACACTCAAAGCCCTGGTTTAAGGATGGTTTTCCTGAGTTAGGTGTGCTGAAGAAGTTCACACTCTATCTGTTTCGCTGGGGCAGTTGTGTGTGTGTGTGTGTGTGTGTGTGTGTGTGTGTGTGTGTGTGCGCACACGCATGCGCACATGTGTGTATATTTGGAGGGGGTAGGGATGGCTTCTGTATTCCTTTTTATGCTTGCTCTCCGTTGCGTTTGTCAACATTACACGGCTTGCACAGCATATGGCGGCTCCCCCATGGAGCAGCGCCCTTGAGCTGTCAGGGAATCTGCTCAGAGTTGCCTTGGTCGGTGGCAGGATTTTAAGCACAGTCCATAGGGACTTGCCCTGCATCCTGCATGAGCAGTGCTTCCTCTTTCAGAAGCAGCCAGCTCTTCTTCCCCGTCCTCCACTTACATTTCCAACTCTTTGGCATTGCATTCACCCCTTCAGTGCTTAGCTCTTCTGTGTCTTCAACCATCGGGGGGATCTATTTTTGCCCACCTGCCGTCTCCCACATTCCTGAGACTGTGGCCATCACCATGGCTTTTGGGAGCACTGAAGTGGTGAAGGTGGCATTTAAGTTTGTGCCTCACAGATTGTAAAGTCTGAGTTGGCTCCCGTATACCAGGGTAGTTTAAACACTGACTTACTTGATTCAACGATACAACCAGTTAATTCAATCAGGCAAGCTGACTTTTTGAGGTCAAACAGTTGATCACGATGTACTGAGTACTCGCCTTGTGCAGGCACTGTTCTAGGCAATGGGGAAACAACAGTTAATAAGATACATAAGTGCCTGTTCTTACGGAGCTAACCTTCTGTTGCAGCTGAAAAGTAAGTAAAGTACACGGGATGGTTAATTTTATGTGTCGACGTAGCTAGGTCATGATACCCAGGGGTCAAATACTAGTCTAGATGTTGCTGTGAAACTGTCTTTTAGATTTGCTTAACATTTAAGTAGTAGACGTTTAGTAAAGCGGTTTACCCTCTATTATGTGGGTGAGCCTCATCCAATCAGTTGAAGGCTTTAAGAGAAAAGAATGAGGTCTCACAAAGAAGGGATTCTGCCCGATCACCTTCAGACTCCAGACTGCAACATCAACCCTTTCCTGGGTCTCCAGCCTGTCTGCCTGCTCTGCAGATTTCAGACTTGCCAACCCCCATAATTGCTTGAGCCAATTTCATAAGATACCTCTCTCTTCTATCTATCTATCTATCTATCTATCTATCTATCTATCTATCTATCTGTGATATATATCCTATTGGTTCTGTTTATCTGGAACAGTATGTGTGGGAGCTACTAACATGATATGAAAACAAATAAGGCAGAATTATGGGATGGAGAGTGAGTGATACTTTAGATACAGTGATAGAAAAGGAAAGGCCTTTTATTTTTTATTTTATATATATATTTAACATCGTTATTAGAGTATAATTGCTTTACAATGGTGTGTCAGTTTCTGCTTTATAACAAAGTGAATCAGTTATACATATACATATGTCCCCATATCTCTTCCCTCTTGTGTCTCCCTCCCTCCCACCCTCCCTATCCCACCCCTCTAGGTGGTCACAAAGCACCGAGCTGATCTCCCTGTGCTATGTGGCTGCTTCCCACTAGCTATCTATTTTACGTTTGGTAGTGTATATATGTCCATGCCACTCTCTCACTTTGTCCCAGCTTACCCTTTCCCCTCCCTGTGTCCTCAAGTCCATGCTCTAGTAGGTCTGCATCTTTATTCCCGTCTTGCCCCTAGGTTCTTCTGACCAATTTCCTTTTTCTTTTTGTTTTTTTTTAGATTCCATATATATATGTTAGCATACGGTATTTGTTTTTCTCTTTCTGACTTACTTCACTCTGTATGACAGACACTAGGTCCATCCACCTCACTACAAATAACTCAGTTTCATTTCTTTTTATGGCTGAGTAATATTCCACTGTATATATGTGCCACATCTTCTTTATCCATTCATCTGTTGATAGACATTTCTCCAAAGAAGATATACAGATTGCCAACAAACACATGAAAGGATGCTTAACATCATTAATCATTAGAGAAATGCAAATCAAAACTACAATGAGATATCATCTCACACCGGTCAGAATGGTCACCGTCAAAAAATCCACAAACAATAAATGCAGGAGAGGGTGTGGAGAAAAGGGAACCAACCCTCTTGCACTGTTGGTGGGAATGTAAATTGATACAGCCACTATGGAGAACAGTATGGAGGCTCCTTAAAAAACTAAAAATAGAACTACCATAGGACCCAGCAGTCCCACTACTGGGCATATACCCTGAGAAAACCATAATTCAAAAAGAATCATGTACCAAAATGTTCATCGCAGCTCTATTTACAATAGCCAGGACATGGAAGCAACCTAAGTGTCCATCAACAGGTGAAAAGGCCTTTTAGATGCAGTGGCATTTGAGCAGAGATCTGAAAGCAATAAGAATAAGCCCGTGAATATCTAGGAGACAGGATAGCAAGCCCAAATGCCTGAGTGGGTGTGTGTGCTTGGCGTGTCCAGGAAACAGCAAGTTGACCAGTGTGGCTGCAGGCAGCGTGAGCAAGGGGCCAGTGATTGGTGACAGGTGGTGTGGTCATGGAAGCAGATTGTGTTAAAGGGCTTTGCTTCTTATTCTAAATGTGATGGGAAACCCTGGGAGAGGTCTGAACAAAGTGGTGACCTAATCTGACCTCCTTCTGGCTGCTTTGTGAAGAATAGACTACAGGGAAGAAAGATGGAAGTAGAGAATCAGAGAGGAGATTGCTGAGTACCAGGTGAGAGATTATGGTCTCTTGGACTAGAGCAGGGCTTCTCAGCCTCAGCACGATTGACATTTTGGGCTGAATAATTCTTTTACTGGGGCTGTCCTGTGCATTGTAGGATGTTTACCAGCATCCCTGGCCTCTGCTCACCGATGCCAGTAGTACCCCTTCCTCCCAGCTGGGACAACCCAAAATGTCTCCGGACATGGCCAAATGTCACCTGGGTGCAAAATCTCCTCCAGTTGAGAACTACTGGACCAAGATGTTGGATTTGGAAGAGTCAGAAGGAGTTGGATTTAAGTAAACACTAAACTAAACTAAACAATTCTTGTACTGATTGCTATTTTTACTTGAATTTTAAAAAATCTCAATTTAGAAATTTTTGAAATTATAATAAAGAAAATCACCCATAAGTCATTACTTTGAGGCAGCATTTTGCAGTGAATTAGGTGAATGATTTTTAAAATTTTCTCCATTTCTAGTACTGTTTTACTTGAAGTTATAATTTAAATGAATCTATTTTCAGACGGTAATAACAATCTTATAAAAATATTTAACTTATCTTTCCTAGTTCTCTCTCTCATTTCGTATTCATTTCCTCCCTCTGGTCTTTCTTTCTTCTCTGTACATTTTCCTTTTTCCTACTCAAGTCCCCTCTCTTCACCCTGTCCGCTCAGAAGATTCTATTTGGGGCCCTCAGGGATGCCACACACCTTCAGTTTGGTTCTGATTCAGGGCAATGAAGATAAAATGTGAATGGGCTTAGGAAATGGTCTTCCACTTTCATAAAAGAAAAAAAAAAGTAACACTGCTGCCAGGTCACCCAGAACAAGTTCCAGTTCCCAAGAGCCAGGGAAGAATTTTCAAAGTAAAAAAATCAATGGGTATGAAATTACCCATTAGTCCAGGGGAGAGTTCTCTGTCCGTTTTTGCAGCGCACATCCATCTTGCTATAGTAATAGTGGCATAGACAATTTGCTGCAGTGAAGTTGATCTATAAGTGTTTTAATTAAAGTTCTGACAGCCGATTGAAGCCTTTTTTATTTTTTGGATGTATGGTATCAATCTTTTTCTGTCCCTGAATGACTGTGCCTGGGGAGTTTAATCTTTTAGGGAGGTATAAGTTAATGTCCTGGATGCATTAACTGATCAGAAAGAAGGGGACATCCATGGTTTTCTTTTTAATTTAAGCTCCTCAAGCTCTAAGTTCCATAAAGGTACTTCTTAATAAATTTTTGTTGAACACAGGAGTTGATGAGGATTGCTCAGGGACAGTGATAGAGAAGGGGGTAAGATTTGAATTTAGTCATCCTAGGTCTATTTGCTGGCTTTGTCTCTTATAAGCTATATGCTCTTGGGCAAGATACCAACACCTTCAAGTTTCACTCTTCTCATTTGTGAATGGGGACAATCACTATCTAGCTTATAGGATTGCTTTGCATTTAGCACCCCTATCTCTGCCATTGTTCACTGGTATTCTCAGGGTACACAATTCATGAACTTGGGGACATAATAGCCCTTCATCAACCCTGCTGGAATGATTTGACATAAAGGATAAAAACATATACCTTAGTGACCTAATCAAGAGTTTATCAAGAATTCTACATAAGCCATAGATTGTATATTATGAGGGCCAATTTTGACTTGGAAAATTCTTGGAATACCCATCTGTCCACTTGGCCTTCTCAGCCTCAATCATTGCAGTTTTCCTTGTTCCGAGTGGGACCATGAGACTGACGTGGATATTGCACGCAGGTTTAGCCTCCCATCTTTCTCTTCTGCTAAATCCTGGACATGGCCGATTGTCACCTTTGCCTCCACCAAGAGTCATCTCCATTCCCCACTGGCCTTTGTGTGTAGCAGCCATGATGATTTCAATTTCCACCTTCTGGGAACGCACGGACCACATGATGCTCTTGTGCTCCGAGCAAACAAGCTACCGAAAGAATCAACTAGAGGGAGGAGAAGTGACTCTTTCCTGGTCTGTAACCATCCACTCTGTCTCTCTTCTTTTACCTGGCTATGGCCTTGACTGAAGCATAACTTCCCATCCCCACTGAACTTTATATGTTTCTCTGTATACAACTGTCCTTTCTATGCTCCGAGAGGATGGCACAAAATCGTACATGTGAATTGGCCAGGTAAACTGTAAAGCATTGCATGCTTCTAAGACTACAAAATTATTATTAACCTGTTGTCTGCTTCATGGCACTGTTCTCGGTGGGTGAGGGCACATGGGATGATGGGAAGGGTTTAGGCCAATCTAATCACAACAGGGAGAGTTGAAATCAAGATAAATAAATTAGATGCTTAAGGGAAAGATTGAGTTCTTATTATATGATGGATTTTATGTTAGGTACAAGGGATACAGAGAAACTAATCTCGGTACCTGTCCTTGAGGTGATCCAAGTGTAGAAGGGGAGATGCACACAACACGCTTAATGAAAATACAACATGAACGAGGCTGTCCAAAGTGAGTAGCATAGTACCACAGAAGACCCAAGGGCAGAAGAATGGACTTTGCTCTAATGAGAGGCAGTGCATCCTAAGGCTTCCCAGAGGTGAGGTAAGAACATAAACATCCACTGAGGTGGGTGTTATCCTCTTTGGCTCACCAGAGTGTTCTCAGGACTGGAATAGTGCTTGGCACATACTAGGTACTCAAAAAAATTTTGTTGAATGAATAAATGACTGATTTTGAACTGTGAATTGGAAAAAAACAACACAGAAGTAACTGACTTGGGGTAAGGGGGGTATATTAGAACACGGCATTTCTGCCCTCTGTGTAGGACCTTAGACCTTTCTAGCACCTGCTAAGTGAGGGCTCTTCCCCTCCCTGAGCAGGTGCACCTCTAGGCGGCTCTGTCCTCACTGCAAGGGGTAGGGTTTGATCCAAAGATTGTGCCAAATCTGGTTATATCAATCAGTTCCAAACTCTTGCTATCATTCCGTAGTTTGGGTTTCTGGAAGATTTTTGGAATTGAATTCTGACAAGGATTAAAGGAAGTAGGAAGAAGTTAACTACCTTTCCAGTATCACCAAGGACATAAGCTTGGCACCAGCAAAAATCCCACATTCCTGATGTTTACTATAATTCGGACTCTTGCAAGCAAGTGGTTATACAATCCAAGAGAGCCAAGCTGATGGTCAGTGCCCCGCTGAGCACTGGCTACATTTTTGGCTGTTAATATTAGAAGCAAAATTCAAATTGGTACTTAATAAATCTTTGTTGAATCAGTGAATATTGCTTATCTGCTGCTCTACAGTTTCAGATATTTTTGGTGAGGATGGAATAGTGAATGATAGTGCATTATTGCTGGACTCTGACACGTGTGCCGAGAAGCGTGACTCTGGAATGAACTCTTCAGTGTGGGCAGTCTGGAGAGCTGACTTGAAGTCCAAAGTCTCCCAGGGTATGAATTTGGGCTGAACACGTCTGCTCGAGGAACCTAGATTGTCACTCTCTAAATAGGGATTCCTTCAGCCTCTGAGCTTCCATGATTCCACCATCATCAGTTCCATGTGCACGACTCTTGTCAAAGGCAATGAGATTTTCTGTTTTTAAGGGATGGAGGCATTCACATTCGTCTTTGAATCCCCAAATAATAGAAACCCAAATAATTAGAACTGGTCTAAATATTTCATTTTTATGCGTGGGAAAGTTCCAATATGGGAAGTGACTTGCCCAGGGTTATGGCGCAGGTTTGGATATGCCTAGAAGCCTGGGTTTCTGACCCTCAGTCCAAGATTCTCTAGGTTTTCACAGTGACAATAATCAATAATAGTGGCATTGTGTTGGAGGAGGTCAGACTGAGGTGCATGGAGGTCAATGACTTGTCTAAATGATGTATTGCTCTCTGTGACCTTGGATGAATTGATTGTGGGTCGTGGAGATCTATTGGCCTGGTTTTCCTATGGTCATTTTACTGTTTCTTATGAGACGAGTGCACCTTAAATGTTAGATGTGTGCCTATGGCATCCAGAGGACCAGGAATAACCAAACCACAGGCTTTTCAGGCTGAACTGGGTCAGGCAGCACATATGTTGTAGCCAGTGCCCACACCACTGCCAGATCTGACCCTGGCCAATCACACCCCGAATTCCCTTAGTTCTAATCTGGGGGAAAGCTGTGATTTAGGACAAGTGAAAGAAAGAAACGGCAGAGAAAATCAAAGACTTTCTTCCTCCTGGGGTTTGGGGAGAGTTGACATAAGATCCTTTGCTTGTCTTATGGTTGAGATAACTGGGCACATCACCCAGTCTATCTGAGAGCAACTGAAGTTAGAGTAATTTAGAGAACCCAAGGTCATTTGGGGCTTTGTCGATGTCCAATGTGGGACCTGGGTGGTTCTAGAGCATTTTCAAGGCTAATTGTGTGTGTGCATTGGCTGTAATCCATTACAAAGTTCAGATCACTTAATACAGTGAATAGAGATGGAAACAAAGAAAGGGGTTTCATGAAATAAAGGAAATATTACTCCAGGAGTCTGTGCATACACATGTACAGTCTGTCAGTTAGCAGAGGGCTGGAAGGACCTGGGTTTTCAGTCAATGGCTATGCTCACTTTATTTAACTCAATTCAACAAGTGACAGGCACAATAACGTATAATGAGAATATGGAGGAGGGAGAAATTCAATCTAGTTGGAAATAGCATTGCGGAAAGTCTTCTTAGAAGAGGAGAATTAGACTAGTTACTTGTAATGGTTAAGTATGTAGGCTATGGGTTAAAATACTTGACTTCTGAGTGACCTTGAAAACATAACCGACCTCAGTTTTTTTCTTGTCCATAAAATAAAAATCATGACAGTATCTACACCTAGGGTTGTGAGGATTAATAAACGAATCTGTTATATGCATAGTACAGTACTTTATATAGATCAAGTGCTCAATAAACGTTAGCCATGTTCAGTGTTGTTATTTTATCTGACACAATGGCTTTCAGAACAATTCTGCAACCTTGCTTGGCAGACTTCTTTCGGATGGGTAGGTATACGCTGATTTTTAAGCTATTGTCTCTTAGCTCCAAGTCGACAATTCCATATTCTGCTGTGCGATGCTAGGGTTTGAAATCTGCAAATTCTATTTCTTCTTTGCTGTTGGCTCCCTGTTAGTTTCTCCCAATAGGGGCACTCGAGGTAAACCAGAAGGCAGGAGGAGAGAGTGGGGACTCGCTCCTTTCTGTTTGTTGCTGTTCCTCTCCATGCTATCCCAGCAATAGCCCTCCATCCCAGTAGTGCAGTTAATTCCAGTTTCCAGCTTCTTTCCACACTTCATAGTTTCATTGCATTCCTCAGAGAGTGCCTGGCAGCATTTCTTCCTTACGGGACTGAAATTGAGTTCTACAGGGCTCTTCCTCCAAGCTCCTGAAGGGAAGAAGCAGCCAGGCAGTACCCCCTTTCCGGAGGGTCTGAGTTCTAGCTCCCTGCAGCCACTTCTCTGAGTTTCTGGCCTCCGATAATCCCAACGTCTTCCCGCGAATCAGCTCTATTGTGGCTGCTTGCCACATTGTATTATCATTCCCATTTTTTATTTCTCAATCCTCCAATAACTTTGTAACCAACTGCCCATATTAATTTTCTCTGTTAAAGTCCGTTTTCCCAGCTGGAGCCCGATTGATGCAGGGTGACAGCACACCTAGAAAGAACTGTGAATTCTCCCATTAAAGAGGCCATGGTATCTTGCTGCTTTCTGGTCCTAGTCTATGAGCTCAATCTCTGCCATTCTTTCTTCCTTTTCCCCATAAAAAGTTTCTGCCATTTTTTTCTGCTGAAGCTTTTTCAAAGTTGATGAGCTAAGGCTCTTTAACATTTCAGATGGTTATGAAGGGTATTTCTTGTGCTAGATGGGCCTGATAGATTGGCCAGATAAAGCCGCTATCCTTTGGATGTTCTCATGATTGGTGTTGCTCAGTAAGTTGTTTTGAGCTTGGCCCCATATCTCAGCAAACTGGTCTTAGCTGTTCTTAATTTTCCCCTCTGTGAATTATATGCTTACGTAAATATAACATAGGACTCTTTCTGTTTTAAGTGACAAAAATCCAACTCGTTCTCCCTTAGTGAAAAGAGAGACTTTCTGACTTGAAAAGTTTAGGGCATCTGGTTCAGGCAGAGCTGGATCCAGGTGCTCTAAATGATATCTCCAGCAATCTGCGTCTCATAAACACACAGTGAACTGTGCAGGGAGAAGAATCTCTGATTGGCCGGACCTTGGCCTTGTTACTGAGAGTATAGCAAGGGTGGCGCATCCAATGGAAATCAAGGTGGTATCTCTAGGATAAAAAGGAAAAGATTTTGAGCAGCAAATGTCAACTACCACAGTATTGGTACAACTGGGTGTCAACACTGAGGCTTGGGGGATTTTTGCCTGTCGAGATGGAATGCTTCACTCTCCCCATGGTGGTCACTGCTCCACACACCCCTGTGTCTCTAGGGCAAGCAGCCCTGATGCTGGCTACAGGAACAAGTCCCTGAGATGACACACTTGCCTGTTCTTTCACTCTGCGAGGGGCTTTCTTGCCCTTTTTATTTCTCCTTCTGGGAAATAATATGGTGAACTGGCTGATAGCCTGAGCTCTGCAGCTATATAGCCTGGGTTTGAATCATGGCGCCATTCTTATTAGTTCTTTGACTTTGGGCAAGTTACTCAACCTTTTTGCACATCCGGATAAGCAGGTGCATTTTCTTGGGCTGCATTTATTTCTTTATCTACTTTTCTTCGTCACATACTACAATAGTGTCTTTCCCAAGAAGATCAAATGAAATAATAATTGTAAGGGCTCAAACAGTGCCAGACATATGGTAAAGGATTAACAGGTATTAGTTATTATGATTCTCACCCTACTGCAGAAATTCCTCCCGGAGAGCTTAAACCACTGGTGGGCCAGATTACTCTACTGGATGCTTTGCTAGATCCATCCTCCTTCCTTCCTCAGCATCCTCCATACTTTGTCCCATTGGTCCTCTTGGGAACAAGGGCATTCTGGTTAAGCATATGAGTTTGGAAGTCAGGCAACCCTGGGAATAAAGCCTGGAATTACCAGAAGTGATCAAAATACTAACCACGTCATAGATGTTGGCCCTAAGCACAGGGCAGCATCTTGGAGACCCTCTGATGGGTATTAAGACTGGGTATTGATCACTGAGTTACTATGTCATTACTGGTTCGGGGCCAGGTGTCCTGGCTTAGGGAACTAGGTGTGTGTGTGTGCTGGGTTTATGTGCAGGAAACACTTAAGGGCTTGGGGCAGCTGCTATGGAAGAACCCCAATATTCTAACAATTGGCAGGGCTTTCTGTCCATGCCTCCTGGTAATAAATCCTGACTGTACCCCCTACTCATTCTTGCCCTATACAAGCGTCAGTTTTCACATTACATGGGTTAGCATATAGTAAGAGCCCAATAATACTATTAGTATTAATAATACCTACTATCGTTAATGTATATTCCTCCGTTCCCTACCTCCAGTTTGTTCCAGCTTAGAGTTAAATCCTGTGTTTCCACTGAGATTTTGGTACAAGGTATCCTGATTTTTGCCTTAGGTGGAGACAATATTATTATCAGAAAATAATGATGGTAATTAATTCTTCAGAAATAGGTTATGCTCAGCTTATCAAATTTGGGCTTCATTCCTCCTCCAAGATCATGAACATGCACTGGTATTCAGATTCTTTTTTTCCCTCCACAGTCTCTGGCAGAGACTTTTTGCAAGGTTCAATCCAGGTCTGCATAACATTCTCAGATAAATCTCTGGCTTTGTCACACTGTCGAGCTGCTAATAAAGAGAGCAGGCAAGCATTGTAGCAGGGCTTTCTTTGGTCAGAGAGCCCTGATGGTGTGTCAGCATTATATAATTCACCCTCCTAGGGAATCCAAAAGAAAGATAAATTGTTTGGTTGGGAGAAATTAACCGCGGATTGATCCTATCTGTTTTAATTTAGCGCAGGATGGCTTAGACTACTCCAAACGAGCAGATGGGCTATTGATCTGACAATAGGATAATCAGAGCATCAAAGCTGGGTCGGGGGAGACTTTGGAGCACTTGGGGCTTTGCCAGCATGGCCTTCTTGGAAGGAAAGCTAGCCCTTAATTGAGCAAACGCCTTTGCCTGCTAACAGGTCTTATTAGGGCAAGTACTCCCGAGGCTCAGGCCTGCCACTGGCACGGAGCTCTCGTGTAAAGAGGCCACATCTCATGCCGGGTTTGCTGGCAGAGAGATCCAACTTGGCAGTGGAAGAGGGATAAACTGTCGGGGAGGGGATGTGAGGGAGGGATACCTCTGGGAGGGCACTGTGGAAAGATGGAGATAGAGACAGAGGAGAGCTGGAATTAGAATCAGCTGGTAGAACTCAGACTACAGGGTCCCTCTTTTTCTACCTTCCTTTTCTTTGCAGATGCTTCTGTGCCCCTTCCCCGGGTCTGTTTCATTTCTGCCTTGTCTCTGGGTTCACCCCTGCTCCCCTGCAGCTGCAATAATGCTGTGATTGGCCTGTGGGGACTGCAGTTACCCTGAGGAGCCAGGCCAGAGGTGTGTGCTGGGTCAGGGGCCCCAGGATGAGCAGGGTCACACTGTCCCGTGGTCCTGAAGCTCTGTTTGTGGCTTTCTCCTGCTGCATCAGGAAGCTCCCCGATGGGTCAGGCAGAGTTCTTGGGCTGCCACAGTGACTGCTATGTCAGGACAACCTGACACACGAGCCAGCTGAAGACCCAGCCAAGGCCTGAGTATCAAGGGGCAAATGGAGACATAGGGGCCCAGAGAAAGGGCAGACGATTCAACAAGTGACACTTGGAGTAGAGATTTGCAAGCTTCCTGTGCCCGACTGAGGAGACCCTGGATTTCCTTACTCTAGGGCCCTCTTTAGGGTGTGGGGAAGATAGCAGGCCCTGGAGGGCTGTGATGACCAGCTCTGGGCGGCTGTCCATCTAGATTCTGGGGAAGCAGCAGTGGCCTCCCTGGACTCATGAAACTTGCATCCTAGCAGGGAGAGGAGGCAATAGAAAAACACATATCAGGTATTGAGTGCTAGGAAGTTTTTTTTTTTAGATCCTAATATATATATATGAATATATATATTAGGATCTGAATGTCGAAATGAAACTTTAAAATTAAGCATTGATCACTGACTTTAGGTACCTTATATCATTCTTATTCAAGGCCATTTGTATGGGTGATTTGGTGAATTTGTCTGTTCTGTTTTTTAATTCAACTTTATAGATGGGAAAAAAAGAGACAAGAACAAGCCTATATACTCAGTTTGGATTTTTCATGTAGCAAAGCCCACTTTCCTTCTGTTTTCTGTGCATTTGAGGGAAAATAGGATTCTTTGATGCCTGAAATGATAATGATTTCTTTTTTCCATCTAAGAGATATATCAACTAAAGGAACAGCAAGATTCTTGCCATAGTGGAAAAATAATAAAGTATATTAATAGCTGAACAAATGGATCTTGCTGGGAAATATTTTAGACTTTCAGTGGTCTCATGGAGACAGAATATTCCTTAAACCTAAAAACTTTTTTTCCCCTTCTTTTGGAGTTTTTAACAAAAAGACTAACACACCTTTCAGTTAAAACTGCTGAACCATTTGAAGTTCAGCTGTTCAAACCCCAGTGTAACCAGAGGCCCTGAATGCACAGAACACCGAAGCCCACACGTTGGTGTCGTTTTGCTAAGAACCCTGGATTGACTGCCCTCTGCTTTCCCTCCTTTTCAAAACTGCTGTGCTCACTGGGCGTTGGCTCTCAATATGTGGCTGTAAAAACAATGATTCTTATGCAAATATAGAGAGTGAAAGAGTGAAGACAGACTGTGTTTCTTCTAAGACGACTTAATAGTGAAGGGGATCTTCTACCTGATGCTTCCAAGATATTTAGTCTGAGGGAAAATATGGATCAAGCCCATTTGCAGCCACAGAACTTTGCGTGAGAGTTCCATGCGAGATGGTGTGATCTAGGGACAGCTTGGTCCAGGGGAAATACAGATTTTGGACTCAACAAGCCTGGTTTGAGCTCTGGCCCCAAACTACCTATCTAAACTAATTTATCTAACAGTCACCTGTGTGACTTTGAGCTGTCTGACCTTGGACAGGCTATTAGTCAAGGTGTCCTGAGGAAGAGAACCAATAAGATATATATCCTATCAAGAAAAGTTCTACGATTGGCTGTCTGCAAGCTGGAGGTCCAGGAAGGTGGGTGGTGTAATTCAGCCCAAGTCTGAAGGTCTGAGAATCATGGGAGCCTATGGTGTAAGTCTGTCTGAGGGCAGGAGAAGATCGATGTTCCAGCTCAAGTAGTCAGACAGAAAAGGTCAGATTCTCCATTCCTCTGCCTTTTTGTTCGATTCAGGCCCTCAAAGGATTGAAGGATGCCCACCCATACTGGGGAGGGCAGTCTGCTTCACTCTACCTATTCAAATGCTGATCTCATCCAGAAACACCTTCACGGACACACCCAGATATCATGCTCAGGCAGATACATTGAGGTACCCTGTGGACCAGTCTGGCTGACACGTAAAAAGAACCATCACAGACAGTTGCCTAAACTTTCTTATCTGCAGTTCCCCTACCTTTAGCAAGGAAAGTAATAATATCTCTTGTGATGGTTAAGAAGATTAATGAATTCACATATTTAAAACATGTAACAGTGCCTAGCACACGGTAAGCATGACATAACATGATAAAAAAGTTGGTGATGTTACCTCTTCCCTTCCAGTTTTTATAATGTAATATTAAAACGTCTTTCAGGGCTTCCCTGGTGGCGCAGTGGTTGAGAGCCCGCCTGCCGATGCAGGGGACGTGGGTTCGTGCCCCGGTCCGGGAAGATCCCACGTGCCGCGGAGCGGCTGGGCCCGTGAGCCATGGCCGCTGAGCCTGCGCGTCCGGAGCCTGTGCTCCGCAACGGGAGAGGCCACAGCAGGGAGAGGCCCGCGTACCGCAAAAAAAAAAAAAAAAAAAAAAAAAAGTCTTTCAAAAAAAAAAGTTAGTTATGACTCATTCTGGATCTCAGTTTTCTGACTCATGGAATGAAGTTATTATTATGCAGTTCAGGTTGTTTTAATGTCATGAAATAGTGCAGTGTTTTGTAAACAGTAATGTACTAAGCAAATGGAACCTAATTTAGCCCATGTCATTCTTTTGAGTTTAAACTTTCCCATTTAGAAAGTCTGATTTTTTTCACTAATTTAATCCCTATTCAGTGAATTAAAAGAAAAATAACCTTTAAATAGGCCCTGATCTATTTTAACATTTGTTACTGGTGGTTGACGTTGAGAGACTTCAGGATTTTCATTAAAAATATTATGCAAAAATCAATACAATGCATTAAAACAATTATGAAAAATATGACAAATGAGCAAAACAGCCCATTATTTATCAGTAGACCTGACGGCTATGGGAGCCTCACTTGGAACACTTAGAGATAGACTTCAGGAATAATTCAGTGCAATCTAATCTAATTCATTGGAATTATTCACTGAGTATCTTCTACTAAATATCAGGTACTGCACTGGAAGAGGAAGGTTAACATTTAAATTTCTCTGCCTTCGAGGAATTCTGAGTCTAAGAGGGAGATGTGAAGCTATAATACAAGACAGAATATGAGGTGGCCTAAATTTTCTGTGACTTCGGAGAAGAAAGCTATTCCATTAAGTGAGTGGGAAGAGAATCGCAGGTTTCTAAAAGTCAGAGGAGAACTTAAAAGGTGAACTAATCTAATCTTTTGTGCAATTAAAAGTTCTTTCCAGGGGCTTCCCTCGTGGCTCAGTGGTTGAGAGTCCGCCTGCCGATGCAGGGGACACAAGTTCGTGTCCCGGTCTGGGAAGATCCCACATGCCGCGGAGCGGCTGGACCCATGAGCCATGGCCGCTGAGCCTGCGCGTCCGGAGCCTGTGCTCCGCAACGGGAGAGGCCACAGCAGTGAGAGGCCCGCGTACCGCAAAAAAAAAAAAAAGAAAAAGAAAAAAGTTCTTTCCATAATATCATTCATTCATGTGTCAATTTATTTGCTTACTTATTCCACAACTCCTGAATGCCTGCTGTATGTCACAGGTATAGGAGAGGAAGAGGTTAATAGGACATTGCATTAGTCAGCGTTCTCCAGAGAAACAGAACCAACAGGATGTATATTTATTCCATATATCTGTATCTATATCTTTATCTACCTATATCTACCTACCTACCTACCTATCTACCTATCTACCTATCTATATCTATTTACCTATCTATATCTATCTATCTATCTACCTATCTATATCTATCTATCTATCTATCTATCTATCTATCTATCTATCTATCTATCATCCATCTATTTAGAGAGAGATTTATTTTAAGCAATTGACCCTCAAGATTGTGGAGGCTGGCAAGTCCCAAACTGACAGAGTAAGCCTGCAGGCTGGAGACCCAGGGAAGTGTTTGCAGTTCAAGTCCAAAGGCAAAATTCCTTCTTGCCCAGGGAGGTCACTCTTTCCTCCAAGACCTCGATGAGGCCCTCCCACATGTGGAGGGTACTCTGCTTCACTCAAAGTCTATTGATTTAAATGTTATGTCATCAAAAACACGCCTTCACAGAATCATCTAGAATAATGTTTGACCATAAATGGGTACCATGGTCTAGTCAATTTGACACGTAGAATTAGCCATTACAAACATCATTCTTGCCCCTGAGGGCCTCACAATATTGAGTGAGAAACATAAGCGAAAAAGTTTCCTGCTCTGTGGAATTATTGTTAGTGATAGAGGAAAATTCCAGGCACCATTGGAGGCACATAGGAGGGGACAGCTAATCTAACCTGAGGATATCAGGGAGAACGTCTCAGAAAATGGACAGGCAAGCTGGATCCTGAAAGTTGAACTGCATAAAGCCTTGGCCAAATAGAGAAGAGAATAACATATAATAAAATAAAGGAATTGGAAAGGAAAAATACACACACACACACACACACACACACGCGGGTACCTATAATCACAGATAGAAAATTGAAGGCTGTCAAAAACAGCCTGGTTATTGTGACGGACCATTATTTATTTGTTTTAATGACTGAAGTTGTAGTAGCAGCTAGGTGGTCTCCCATATAGTTCAGGTCATATGTACTGAAATTGCTCTATTTAAAGTGTCTTTTCTCCAAATGCCTACATTTTTACCATTAGCAATACTTTCCTCTTGCTGCAATTTTCTTCCAGTATGAATTCCATTTCAAATAATATGACATCTCTTAATGAACATGTGTCTGACACTGTAAAAATAATATATCTAAACCCCATGAAAGTCTACATAGTAGATAATTTTATATCCATATGGAAAGTGAGAAGGCGGATGATTACAGATGGGTTAATTACTTGTCTATGGTTACACAGTTATTAAATGGAAAAGCCGAAATTTGAATTTAGGATTTTCTTGCTCTAGCTATTTCAGCTACTCCAGGGGGTCTTGAGAAAAATGGCTACTGGATCCAGGCCAGTAGACGAAATGAGTGAAACAGGCGTGTGTAAATGCACATAACACCTGTGTGACAGGTGGGGACTGCAGTGAATTGGAGAGCTCAGGACTTATCCAAAAGGGCAGGTGCTACTCAGTCCCAGCCAAATGTTCCCCTTGGGAAAGCAGGCCCTGTGTTGCTAGAACCCCAGTTTTCAAGAAAAACTGGAATTCTGTTTGTTTTTTTTTGAAATATCAAATCTTTTTATTTTTAAGTACTGCCCCCAATACATAAAAACACCATGGGAGCCAAATAAAACACATCTAATGGCTGGGAGGTTCCCATGAGTCACTGATCTATACTGTTATTCCTCCCAAGATGTAAATATTTCTAACACACTAGCATGGTAGCACCTCAGAGTGTTGATTTTAATTTTTTTTAAGATTTATTATTTATTTAATTTATTTTGGGCTGTGTCGGGTCTTATTTGCTGCACGTGGGCTCTGTTGAGGTGCGCAAGCTCAGCAGTTGTGGCACGTGGGCTTAGTTGGCCCACGGCATGTGGGATCTTAGTTCCCTGACCAGGGATCGAACCCACGTCCCCTCCATTGTAAGGCGGATTCTCTACCCCTGGACCACCAGGGAAGTCTCACCTCAGAGTGTTTAAATATTTAGTAATAATATTTGTGAAGCCAAACGTGGTCTCATGACTTTCACTATAATCACGTGAGGCAGACAGGGAAATGATCGTTACATTCCTATTGACCTTGAAGCAGCTGAGGGTAAAGAGAATTAGCAAACCTGTCCTGGGACACTCGTGATGGAAGAAGGACTCAGATCCTCCAGCCTAATGCAGTCTCCATTATATTATGTAACTTTCTTCAACACTGTTCAACTGGTAAAATTTTCAACTATGCAAGAAGCTTAAATTCTAGAGATCTGCTCTTCAACATTGTGCCTACATTTAACAATACTGTCTTGTGCACTTGAAATTATGTTGGGTGGGTAGATCTCATGTTAAGGTTCTTAACACAAACACACACACACACAAAGAAAGCATTAAACTAACCAGGTATCTGGAGCAAAAGGGGAAAATGTCAATGGTGTATCGTAGGCTGGCATTTGAGGAAATTAGAGAAAGAGAAATGCAGACAGAAATGGTTAAGGATCAGAGCTAAGCTGGGAGGTCAAGTCTTGGCCAATCTTTTTTTTTTTGCGGTACGCGGGCCTCTCACTGTTGTGGCCTCTCCCGTTATGGAGCACAGGCTCCAGACACGCAGGCTCAGCGGCCATGGCTCACGGGTCTAGCCGCTCCGCGGCATGTGGGATCTTCCCGGACCGGGGCACAAACCCGCGTCCCCTGCATCAGCAGGCAGACTCTCAACGACTGTGCCACCAGGGAAGCCCTTGGCTAATCTTAGACCTCCTAGAAAGGTGTGGGATGTGGAACACCCACACACTAGCCCAGAGCCCTTCCAAAGTGGGCATCAGTTCAGGGGTCTGATGGAATCTCCTTGCTTACAAAGACACGGTGATCAAAGAAGCCTTAAAATTTTCTAATGACGCATTCGTTGAATACACAGTTACCAAGGACCTACTGTGTTCCAAGTGGCCTGTGACGTTTCTTCTTTCTCTACTCCTCCCCTCCCACACTGAAGTGAGATCTATAAGGTGTAGCCCTGGGACTTGGTAAACTGATGAATGATTGGCTTTATTTGAACATAGAAACCACTTTTTGTTCTGTTTGTTCTAATCATGGAGATGGTTGTCCCTGGGAGGGAGTGAGGAGATAGGAACTGGGTTCTGAAAACAACTTGCTCTTCTGCTTTAAGAGACTATGGTACCACTGGCAGCTTTCCACTGACTCCTTTAGGCCAAAATGAAATAGATGAGTATCTAAAAATCGAATAATATGTGAAGGACAGATAACTCCGTTTGTAGTGTTAGTTGGCATACACTCACTTCTCTGCTTTCTGTAAAATATAATCCTATATGATACTCTATGAAGCATTATGATATGATACAATACAGGCTCTGCTGTTTGAAGAGAGTCTGGAGCTCTGTAGAAGTGAGGGGTTTAGTCAACAAAGTTGTATTAGGTGTCTCCTGTTTGCCAGCTACTATAGTAAGCCTTGGGGATAGAGGAGACAAGACTCCTCTCTGCCCTCGAGTATCCTCGGAGGGATGAGAAACCTGTAAAGCCCACTTTTCAGCACCATAGTGTAAGTGATGAGCAGGACCCCTAGGGGCTCGTGGGAGTGATGGGAGCCTGGTGGAGTCTGGAGGATCAGGGGAGACCCTTGGAAGAGGTAACTCTGGATTTTGGAAATGGTAGTTATCATCATTTGAAGCCTTGTGGGGAAAATGCAACCTGTGGACTGCTTTAAGGTAATGTCAGGCCTGTGGACAGTGACACGTGGTGGAAATAGGGCAGGATGCTGGGGTAAGGCAAGGCAAGATGGTGGAAATAAACATGAAGTAGACACAGGCAGAGGAAAGGACCTGGAGCCTGGATGAACAGGGAGCTATGTGGCAGGGTGGCATTCGGGTATACTCAGGCCATACAGCTAAAGAACAGAAAATAAGAAAAGGACCTGAGGGCAAGGTAAAGGGCTACCAAGAAACTAGTCAGGGACTAGAGACCACGAAGATACAACAGAATCCCGAACAGCCGTCTAAAAATTAGACATTCGATTCCAGTGTCAGCATCTCCAGGGCTTGATTCTGAGGAAGCGGTCCCTCCTTGTGTCCTTCCCGGGAGGATAGGACAGGAGCTAATCCTTTGGCTAAGGTCACAGGAGACTGGTGGGAACACCTTGCTGGCGTAGGCTATCAAGGGCAGGAATTAGAGGAAATTTCCTATTGACAAGTTATCTAACATTTTGTTGAGTGAGTCTAGGCTGTGTCATCTCAAATGATCTCAAGTGATATCAAATGGCTTAACCAATGAAACTTTTTTTTTCTAATTTTTTGCCACATGCCGTGAACTATTCATGAGCCGCGATATCCAAGTTCAGTTTTACCTAAACATTTTTATGCATAAATTAATATGTCATCACGACAACCCATGTCATTATGAAAGGTGGTCTCCTGGGCTGATGGTGGCTTGGCTTTTTTCCAGTTATGACGTATACTTTCAAACGCAAAGCAAGCTAGTATTTCCTCTCCATTCTCACTGCAGAGGAAAGTCATAGGAAATATACAGAGCAGATATTAAGTGCTGCGCTCTGCTCTCCACACAAATTGTAATTTTTTTCCGATATTCTGGGACATCTTTCTCTGTGTTGGTTGTTGGAAGTCATTACGTTGGGAAGTTATCAAAGCAGCTCCCGGTAGGTGGAAAGCCCCTCTTAGAAAACGATAATGTAAATAAATAACTTTAATAACCACCTGCAAGGCTGGTGTAATTTTATCTATGTTACAAATGAGGAAACAGAAGCTCAGACAGGTTAGTAGAAACAGTACATCATGGTAAAGCCACTATCTGATTAAATCTCAGCTCTGCACTCACCGACTGTACAACTGTGGGTACTCTTAGCTTTTGTTTTCTTTCCTCATGTCCACAATCCCCCTTCCTCTCTCCATAAACACGCTCTTGTTTCTCTAGTGTATTCCACCTTAATAAGTGGGGCCACCAATCACGCAATTGAGCAAGTCTGATTCTTGGGCGTTATTTTTGCCTCTCTTCTGCAGCTTCCTCATTCCTCATACCTAATCCATCAAGTCGTGCTGCTTCTGCGCTGGATACTTTTCAAACCTGTCTGCTTCTCTCTACCCCCAGTACTTCCATCCGTGGTTCATCTTCTCACTTCTGGCCTCCCTGCATCTTCCTCTGCCCACCCCGATTCAAAAGCATTCTCTACTTGCAGCCAGAGAGTACTTACTTTTATTTATTTATTTTCCAGACTTTTATTTTTTATTTTATGTTTTCACGGTAAGGCATTTTATTTTATTTTATTTTGTTTTTTGTGGTATGTGGGTCTCTCACTGTTGTGGCCTCTCCCGTTGCGGAGCACAGGCTCCGGACGCGCAGGCTCAGCGGCCATGGCTCACGGGCCCAGCCGCTCTGCTGCATGTGGGATCCTCCCAGACCGGCGCATGAACCCGCGTCCCCTGCATCGGCAGGCGGACTCTCAACCACTGCACCACCAGGGAAGCCCAGGCATTTTATTTTAAATATAGCAGTGTGTACATGTCAATCCCCAACTCCCAATCTATCCAGAGGGTACTTTTAAAGCCCCAAATCTAATTCTATAACTACTCACTTTACAATCTTTTTATGGTTCTCTGCAGCCCTGAAGATAAAATCCCAAATTCTTCATGTGCTTAACAAAACCTTGTATCTACCTCTCCAGGCCTATCTCCTGCCACGTCCCCTCTTTTCCATGCTTCGGTCATTCAGGACTTTTCTTCAGTACCTCCAGGTGTGTGGGTCACACACTCTTTCTTATCACATAACTTGCACACTTTCCTTTTTCTTCCCTCTCCCTGGAAGGCTCTGCTCCTCCCTTTCCCCCTTTTCCTTGGCCTGGCTAACTTCTACTCATCCCTTGGGTTCTTCCTGACTGTTGACCTGGCTCAAGGACCTATATTATGTGATCCCACGAAACTCTGAACTTCTCCCTCCTGATAATCACCACACTTGTCATTTCTTCTTCAGTGTGTGTCTTCTCAAATGGATTACAAGTTCCAGGCTCAGTGCTATAGGTTTAGTGCTTACCACATAGTAGTTGCTCAGTAAACATTTACTGAATGAATGCATATGTAAATGGGGACCTTGCAAAATTAGGTAGGTAAAAGAGTTATATAGATCCTAGAACATAGTAAACATTTCATCAAAAGTAGCTCTTATACAGTATACTTTGATCTCAAAGTTAATAAAGCAGAATAGAGAATGGAACCTTGGTCTCCCTGGTTAAAAACAACACGTCCTTTCCACCGTATCACTTTGTTTGCAGTTCTAACTTAAAGGTCAATTCTTGTTTTAGTTTTCCAAACTGAGTAGAGTGTAATTCTCTTCTTGTTGAAGGCTTTCCATGAATTAGACTTGCTTATTGAGGGAAAGAAATGATCTACCTTTAAATAAAATTCAGTAAATTCTTGGCCCAGGTCAAGTTGACCAGACTCCTTAGCAGGCACGAGAAATTGCCATATTGGCCAAAACTGTGGAAGATACAAGTGAGGACTATTGGCCCTAAGAGGAGTTGAGTCCGTGGGGTTAGGGTCAAGTTGAACAGACAACGAGGGGGTGATACAATCTCTGAAGCAGACACAAGTATAATTTACACATAGCTGGATGTGTCTGGCTCCCATCCCTTCTTCTCTGACCTGGCTTACTATTGCTTAATCGTTCCACAAAGTCTGGTTTCCCTCACACTTGACAAATGTGAAACCTGCAGGCAAGCAATGGATCAGTTAACCCAATGTCCACCAGTACTGTAAGGCTTGTGTTGTGTATTAAGAATGTAAGACATCTGAAAGAAGAACAACAGAAAAACAATGTCTTACATGTATGCAGCACTTTATAGTTTATAAATATCCTTTATATTTATAAACATATAAATATCCTGCAATCCTTACAAAAGCCCAGCAAATTAGGACTGTCTAGTCTAAGAGCACTTAGTGGGTATTCCTGTATGCCATACAGAGCGGTGGGGTTTGTTTAGTCCAGGAGGAGATAATGGAATAAATTTGTCATTGGAGAAAAAACATTTAAAAAGGAGTCTGAAGGTCTGGCTTCTAGGGCTGCTTTAAATTTCTTTCAGCTGGGCAGTTCTCAAAGATCATTTCACTTTTCTGAACTTGATTTCCTTATCTAAAGTAAGGATTGTAATAACTTCCCTGACTGCCTAATAGGGTTATTTTGAAATTTAGTAAGTTAATAAATAGAAAACATTTTATAACTGTAAGGTAATATTCAAAAATAAAGTATTATTTCTGCTATTATGAATGTTATAGAGGATATATAATATAATAACAATTGTTATTTAATATCAATGACAAGAAATGATAATAAAATAATCATTGGTGTTGACTAATATTAATCATTAATTATTATACATGAGAGAGAGAGAAAGCAGAGGCTGGGTTACTCCTCCCTCCCTCCCTCCCTCCCTCCCTCCCTTCATTCCTTCCTTCCTTCCTTCCTTCCTTCGTTCCTTCCTTCCCTCCTTCCTTCCCTCCCTCCCTCCCTCCCTCCCTCCGAATTTCCTTCTTTCATTTTCAAACCACATTCACATTAATTTGATCCTGGCAGTGACCTCGGGAGAGAGAAATAGTAGTTGCTCTTATCCTCATTTTTTAGGAGACACAGATTTGAGTGATTTGCCCCAGATCACAGAAAGTGGCCATGGCTGAATTGGAACAAGCATATAAATCTCTGACTCCTGGTCCAGGGCCCTTCCCAGTAATCACACTGCTTCTTAAAGTTACAGCTCACTGGCAGTAAGGTTCTAAAAGGAGTGCTCACTGGGGAAACTGAGGATACCAAAAAAGAGCTGGATCCCTGTGGGTTTGCATTTAAGGGCGTGATGTCTCCCTGGAACACGGGATCACCCTGAGAAGTCTGACATCCTCACACCTTGAGACATGCTGGAGCTGAGAAAGGCTTAGGGAACTACAGATTCCCCCAGGCCACCTCAGCATTACCTGAGGAATGTGTTCTTAGGGTGTGATGGAGGGCAGAAAGATCAGGACCTGCTCCAGACACTTCACATTCATGATATCATTTAATCTTCCTAGCAATTATGCAATACAGGTGCTTAACTATCCCCGCTTTTTAGATTTGAGAATTATGGCAGAAGAGGTTAAATGATTTGTCACAAGGCATTCAATTAGCTCTTGATGGGGCTGGGATGTGCCTGCAGGAAGTCTGGGGTCAGGGTTAATAAGAGTAACCAGTGAGCTCGTCTACCTCATCTGTACGTACACACGTATGCATGTATGTTTGAGTTGTTCTCTGGTATGTTTGAAGTACATGAATTTACTGTATTTATAATGTCACTTTAAAGTCAGTCCTGTTATTTTCTGTTTTAAAGCCCTAGCTTGGGGAATTTTTAATCTCTCAAGTTAATTTCTCAGTAATGATTCCCATTACACAGCAGAGGTAATTTCTTATTTATCTTCATAACCCTTTCAGATTCTCCAGCACCATGCCTTCCCCATAGTATATGTGCATGAAATATTTGCTGAATGAATTTATGACACCTTTTTCCTACTATCATTTCTGCAGTCTTTTGAAAGTGTGGATGGATATATCTCTTAGAAACCTTCTTTGCTTGTAAAAAGGTTGATTAGAAGGAAACTTGTCTCCCTTGGAAGAGTTATTTTATTGATCTCTGAAATGATGGTTGTATTAGTATTACTCCCTGCACCTGGGTATTTGGGAACATGGCAGAGGAGTTATTAATGTCTTCTGAAGAGTCAATAATGTTTGACTGGGTCTCAAATTTCTGGGTCTCAATTTATTTTCTCACCTGTAAAATAAGAAAGATTAGATAACATTTAACTTATCAGCATTAAGATTTCATGATCTTATTCAGATCATTTAGATATTTCCAAAGACCCTGATATTTGGCATTACAATCTCAGCTATCTGGATATCAAACTGGCTTTTCTAACTTTTATATACATTCCTAATGAAGTTGCCAAGTGTGGCTTCTGCCTGGGTGCTCTTCCTTAGGAAACTGTCATCCTTCAAGAGCTAGATTTGACATCACCTGCCTTGAAAGGTGATGTCTCTCCCAATCCTCTCTCATCATCCCTCCCAACATCTCCCTGAATTTTCCAGGGTGAGTAGGTTCCTTATCGCCTCAGGTTCCATTGCACCCTGAATGTGTCTCTGTTATTGGACTTATATTTTTGGTTTGTAATTGTTTATTTATACTTTCTTTCATTCAGTCTGTGATTACCTGGAGAAGGGTATATTTCTTGCTCTTGGGGTTGCTGAACTTACCCCATTTGTTTCCTAATAAAGAAGCCTGGCTTTGGTATCAGGGTGATGGTGGCCTCGTAGAATGAGTTTGGGAGTGTTCCTCCCTCTGCTATATTTTGGAAGAGTTTGAGAAGGATAGGTGTTAGCTGTTCTGTAAATGTTTGATAGAATTCACCTGTGAAGCCATCTGGTCCTGGGCTTTGGTTTGTTGGAAAATTTTTAATCACAGTTTCAATTTCAGTGCTTGTGATTGGTCTGTTCATATTTTCTGTTTCTTCCTGGTTCAGTCTCAGAAGGTTGTACTTTTCTAAGAATTTGTCCATTTCTTCCAGGTTGTCCATTTTATTGGCATAGAGTTGCTTGTAGTCATCTCTCATGATCCTTTGTATTTCTGCAGTGTCAGTTGTTACTTCTCCTTTTTCATTTCTAATTCTGTTGATTTGAGTCTTCTCCTTTTTTTTCTTGATTTGTGACCACCGAGAGGGGTGGTGTAGGGAGGGTGGGAGGGAGGCGCAAGAGGGAGGGGATATGGGGATATACGTATGCATGTAGCTGATTCACTGTTATACAGCAGAAACTAACGCAACATTATAAAGCAATTATACTCCAATAAAGATGTTTAAAATTTTTTTCAAAATAGAATACAGAAAAAAAAAGAAGAAGAAGAAGCCTGCATGGAATAAAGCAGAGTGGAGAGAGGGAAAGAAGTGTGTATTGACATCATCATTTTGAACACCTGAATCCAGCAGTCTCTGAAGCTAGGTATTTCTGGACTTTTTGTTCGGTTGATTGGGTGAAAACATGCCTCTCCCTTTTCTTCATTCTAGATTCAGTTGGATTCTTATCACTTACAACTGAAAGATTCATAGTTTTGGACCTCAGGGGTCTTGTTTACTGGTAGAGAAAAAAATGTAATTGAACACTTACATGTCTAGGAAGGAGTTCTAGGAAGGAGTTCATTCAGTGCACAGGGTGCTGCTACAAGAGCTCAGCAGAGGTGCTCCTAAGCTACCCAGCCTTGGTACCCAAGATTAGCAGCATCAACAAACGTCACCTGGGAGTTTGCTAGAACTGCAGCCCCCACCTCAGCCCTACTGAGGGGAACCTGCATATTAACAAGTTCCCCAGGTGATTTATGTTTACATTGAAGTTTGAGAAGAGCTGCTATAAAGGACAAGGGGCGGTATATACTAGGGATATTAGCCCATAAAGGGTGACACCTGAGATGAATTTTGAGTGATGATTATTAGTACCCACTCCAGGAAGAACTGTGGGAAACAGGAGGAGGGGACGTGAGCTTCCAGGCAGACAGAGCAGTCGTAAGAGAAACCAGAGTGGGGACAACTGGGAACATAAGGTAAGCAGGGAATGGTGGGAAAGGAGGCTGAAGAAGCGGATCAGATATGGTTTGTAGTGAGTCACAGGAGACCCTTTACAATAGCAGCGCATTATTTTGAGGGGTCTTCAGGGCAAGCTGGTGACTTTAGTGACTGGAAATCCATGGTGAAGGGAGGAGTTTACTATATGGCTCTCTTAACAGCCATTACTCTGAGGAATGATTCACTTCCTGGATTTACCATCACTATAGATAGAAAGCCTTACAAATTACCATTGATCTTCCCAACACATGCTGCCCATATTACATCCTCAATAGTCAAAGTTCTTCTTTTCCACATTGCTGGGCTTTGCCTTTTAATGGCTAGTCTTGAATTGATTCAAGACAGGGGATTAATGGCAAACCTTACACCTTCCCTGGAAGACTACTTCTGATTGTGTTCTGATATTCCACCACAGTCAGTTACTACGATCCCTGAGTCATTCCTACCAGCTCCCAAAGATATGGTTTGGCAGAAATGTCTCTTCTTATGTTCCTTTGTGCACATCTCTTGAAGTCTGTGGCAAGATGGGAGAAGATGGAAATTAGAATAAAACTGTGGATAAAAAAGTGAAGCAAGATGAGATTACATTAAATTTATGACATGACAGGGCAGGCTCATTTTGCTTCGTGAATAATGGTTAATCACTGTTTGAATCAGAAACTATTTACTAGTTGGTTCTCATAAATCAAGGTTGGGGAGTAGAAATATTTATCATGGGCTAATATCATGTGACTTTAATATAGCCAAATATTTTAATAAGATGGAAGATTCTTAGACACAAATGTTTTAAATGACAGCAGATCTCAAGGCACTAAGAGAGGAACCTAAAGATTTTTGAAGCCAAGCACTGCCCTTTAAAAACGGAACTTTAACAATGTCTGTGCTCTCTCCCCAACCTGGTTCCTCCTGCCTCCTCTGCCCTCGGCAGTTGAGATGTGGCCAGATTTATGGTACCTGGGTCATTTTCTTGACTACTTTTTCCATTTTGTACAAGCTATTAAATGTAATTTATGAGAGCGAGGAATACAGTCTAAATGTGAACACTTTTACAACTATTGGGGTGGGTCAAATGAAGGAGGCTGCTTGATGTAGAGGAATAAGCACTGGCTGGTGAACCTAGAGTAATCAGATTTAATTTCAGTCCCTAAATTTGCTGTGTGACCTTGACCAAGTCACTGCTCATCTCTGGTCTTCATCCATAAAATAAAGGGCTTGGGCTATCTTGCCTACACTCTTCCCCTGCCCAGATTAGTTCATCTCAAGGACATGACTTGGTGCCCATCACCTGTGTATGTAAAAAATATGTACAGCTTTTTTGAGGGGAAAAGACTGGCAGTAAAAGAGAAGAGTGATCCTGGGTTCTTACTGGAAGGGCAAGGTGGAGTTGGGATCAATTTCTTAAAAGGTGGGCTATATCAAATATTTTCAAATGCTAATGGGAACGACTTCCCTTGTGGCGCTGTGGTTAAGAATCCGCCTGCCAATGCAGGGGACACGGGTTGATCCCTGGTCCAGGAAGATCCCACATGCCGTGGAGCAACTAAGCCCGTGCACCACAACTACTGAGCCTGCATTCTAGGGCCTGCGAGCCACAACTACTGAGCCCATGAGCCACAACTACTGAAGCCCACGTGCCTAGAGCCTGTTCTCCACAACAAGAGAAGCCACCGCAATGAGAAGCCTGCGCACCACAACAAAGAGTAGCCCCTGCTCACTGCAACTAGAGAAAGCCCGTGTGCAGCAACAGACCCAACACAGTCAAAAATAAATAAGATAAAATAAAAAACTTTATTTAAAAAATGCTAATGGGAAAGGATCTGGCAGAAGGAGATTTTATGTAGGGAGAAAATAGATTGTTGTTAGCTTAAGAGCTTCTGAGCAGGAGGGAGGAGATGGGATCCAAAGTGTAAGAGGAGGGAGTGATGTTGTATGAAAGAGTTGTCTAGCATGGTGGGCGGAGGCTTGGAGAGGATGACTTAGATGGCTTTGGTAAATTTGTAGCAGAGAAACTGAGCATGTTCTGATGGCTTTTGTTTTCTCTGAGAAACCAGATGCCAGGTTATCTGCCAATAGTGCACTGGGACCGAGGGTGGAGTATGACGTTCTGAAGAAATGAGAAGTTTTGAAATTAATTGTGGAAAGTTGGAGAAAGTGTGAGCAAGAGAAACATATAAATATTTTCGAGGTCCAGTTGGGGTGATGATCATTAATGTAGAGTTGTGGCTTGTTCCAGTATACTTACTGTGCTTGATAATTTTAGTTTGTTTCTTAAAAATCACCCCTACCCCTCCAGAGGCTGACCTCTGTGGCTACCCTTACCATCTCTTTTGACCTTTGGGAAGTTTCATTGATGGAAAATCCCAGCAGAAAGTCAGCAAGGGGGAGAAGAAGGTTGTGGTGTTTATTCCATGGACTCCTTCATTGTAGAGGTTGCCAGAGTTTCAACCGCATCTCTCAACTGAAGGTCATGGATCCTGCCCAGTAGCCTTGTCTCTGGGATTGAGTAGGGACTCCTCCTTTATCCCCTCTCAGGCCTTGGAGAGATCAGTTCACCTTGGCTGTCCCTGGTAATCCTGGTATTACAAGATCCTTTGTGGGTTTCCCAATACACTGCTCGCAGCTTTGTGAACAGAACCTGTATTAGCTTTTTTCTGGAACACCAATTTGAGTTTGCTATATGTTTCTTGCTGGGATCTTGATTGAAATATCCTATTAAATCTTTCTCTCCAGCAATGCTCAACTGCCCATATATAGAGAAAAGCGTTCAAGGATAGGGTTTTTGTAGTTAAGTATAAAAAAGGGACAGATGAGGAGGGAGGGACAGAAGAAAATGGAATATTTTTGTCCAAGAGTCATTGAAACGATAGGTCATGTGAACTGCTTAGGGCAGGAGGTGAACTGCTCCTGGTTTAGGGCACTGAGATCAATTTACAGTAAGTTTCAATGTTGAAAAATAGGAGGAATATGAAGAGGTGACTAAGAAGATGGAGGAGAAGTTGTGATCAGAGAGCGGAGAGGCTGAACCAGAAACTTCAGAGGCAGAACAATGTCACGTGATGATAACCTGAGAGTCGGATGATGGTAACCTGGGAGTTTGTAGAAGTGGGTAAAGCAGGATTTGAGAAGGAAGTTCATGTTGTTGAGAAGCCAAGTTACAGGATAACTCCTCTGTGTAGTCATTGAAGTCACAAATGACAATGTAGATATTGAGTTTGAGGGAAACACTCTGAGTCAGAAGCCAGATTCTGTTTTACTTTTTTTTTTTTTTTTTTTGCGGTACGCGGGCCTCTCACTGTTGTGGCCTCTCCCGTTGTGGAGCACAGGCTCCGGACGCGCAGGCTCAGCGGCCATGGCTCACAGGCTCAGCCGCTCCGCGGCATGTGGGATCTTCCCGGACCAGGGCACGAACCCGTGTCCCCTGCATCAGCAGACGGACTCTCAACCACTGCGCCACCAGGGAAGCCCCTATCAGAAGGTTTTTGCTCAGCTTATATGAGAGAGTGACACGTGTTAAAAATACTTTGTAAACTGTGCCCTGCAGCCTAGTAGACTGGGTCAACTGGCTCAGCTGGCTCACCACAGGTTTGACTCTTCTTCTATCGTTATCAACTGTCCATGCCTTAGATTTGCCAAATGACGACAATTCTGTACTTACTTTGCATGGTGGTTGGTTGAGCAAATGAGATAAAGGATGTAAAGGGATTATAACACTGCCTGGCCTGAGATGCTCACTCAGCATGTGTTGCCCATTATTCTGATCCTTCTCTTTCTCCTCCACTTCGTCCGCCCCAGTAAATATGATCACTGTCAGTGTTGGAATGAGTTGTGTATTGATGCACATATATATTCATGGAATGTTTAAGCTTCATGGGACTTTAGAAATACTGTGATAATTTCTCTCATTTTACAGAGAGAGGAACTAAAAATTAACTTGCCTGAGGCCACAGAGCTGGCCTATGGCTAAGCCTAGCCTAGACACTGAGGTTATGAATAATTACATGTATTTTCAACCGTATATATAGATGAAAATTCAATGGGAAAGTTAGATTTTGGAATATACACAGCAAACAAGGCTTCTGTTCATGACTGATTGCCAGTGCAAATGACATGGACCGTAATGGTTACATGCCCCTGTTGAAACTGGAACATAGGCCACCAGGCTTAGAAAAGGCCACGTGTCAACAGCTTCCTATTTTTCTCCATTCTAAGATAAAGTCTTTCAAATTATATATCACCCTGGAAAGGCCATCTGTCTAAACTTGCTTAGGTTTGGGAAAGAGGTTTTCAGGCCACATGTATTACTCCTATTCCATTTGGACTTTATTTTTTCCTCTCCTCTTGAGATCTGAAACTCAATGATCTTTGTCACAATTCGTGATCTCAAGATAGTTAAAAAAATACTTACAATGTAAGCAAGGAGCAAAACCTCTGAATGAAGGATTTCTGTATCCGTAGCTCTGAGAAGCACACACAAGAGAAAGCTGGGTAATCTTCAGTAGCTATGGGGACAGAGAGGATTCTGTTTGTGCCCTTCGAGGGGTGATTTCTTTAGGAACTGCAGCTGTCATGCTCTGAGAACTGCCCATTCCCCGGCCCACCATAAAAAGGTGGTCCATGATAGCCCCTTATGAACTGCAAGCCCACTCTTGCAGCCCTAGATAATTGGATCAGTGATAGACGCTTGCTCTGGGATGGACTTCCATGTTTTCCCCCTTGGGAATTACAGTCCCTTAAGAGTCAAAATGTCAGTCAGTCCCTGCTGGTCACTTGACGTAAAGTGCTGAGGGACAGCTATCTTCTTCTTTGACCAAGATGCAGAAAAAGATGATCAGCAAAAGGAGGAGAAGCATGTTATGTGTTAAATCACTGCAATCCTGAGGTCATTACTGCAATTTGTATTTTCTCACTAATGCAGGTAGAAGGAAAATGTACCGTTAAGTAAACTGAGGATATTTATATCTTACAACCCAATAATTCCATTTCTAGATATATACTCAAGGGAAAACCTTATATATTTGTAAAAAGAATAGGAATGTGATAAAAAAGAAAAAATTCAATGTTCATCAATGGAAGAATGAATACATAAATTGTAATACAAATGGATCACAATGCAGCAGTTAAAATAAATGAAATAGAGGTATATCTGTCACCATGGATAAGTATCAGATGCAGCAGTTAAAATAAATGAAATAGAGGTATATCTGTCACCATGGATAAATATCAGAAATATTTGTATTGAGTAAAACAAGTTATAGAAAGATACACCTAAAATTTAACTTTATTTTAAAATATAAGGAACAAATATATCATAATGATAAACTTGATAAAAATTGATTGATGAGTCCATGGTGTCATTTGAAATATTTTATACCTTAAAAAATAAACAAGATTTTTTTAGATTCCACATATAAGTGATATAAGGTAGTATTTGTCTTTCTCTAACTGACTTATTTCACTTAGCATAACGCCCTCCAAGTCCATCCATGTTGCTGCAAATGGCATATGTTCATTCTTTTTATGGCTGAGTAGTATTCCATTGTGTGTGTGTGTGTGTGTGTGTGTGTATATATATATATATATATATATATGTCACATCTTCTTTATCCATTTATCTGTTGATGGACATTTAAGTTGCTTCCATATCTTGGCAATTGTAAATAATGTTGCTCTGAACATTGAGGTGCGTGTAAATACAACGAACTGGTGAATACAGAAGAAGAAGCAGACTCACAGATATAGAGAACAAACTAGTGGTTACCAGTTGCGGGGGGAGGGGCAAAATAAGAGTGGGAGAGTAGGAGGTACAAACTATTGGGTGTAAGATATGTTACAGAGATGCATTGCACAACGTGGGGAATATAGCCAATATTTTGTAATAACTGTAAATGGAGTGTAACCTTTAAAAATCATATAAAAAATGGTTAAATAAATAGATAATACCACCTTTTCTATCTTGAAATAGAATTCATAGGAGATATATCTATAATATTTACTTAATTATTTAAGTATATTAAATATATATTAAAATACTTAAATAAGTGTAAAATATAGTTATATAAATCAGTGTAATGCCCTATCGATAGCATAAAGAAGTAAAAACAACTTTAGTTAAAAAAAAATAAGCAAGATAAAGCCATCTTGCCCATACATTCAGTACTTCAGGACACCATGCTGAGTTTGGGTCAATTCTTATCCAGTCTGTTTCTTTTAATTTAATTTTTATTTAATTTTAATTTTTTCACTCTCTTTAGTCATAGTTCTAAACAGTTTTAAACAGCAGAGAGATTGGCTCTACAGTCAGAGAGGCTCAGGCTCAAATAATAGTTTTTCACTGAAAATTTCCTTACCTTCTCAGAGTTTTTTTTTTTTAATTTTAATTAATTAATTTATTTTATTTTTGGCTGTGTTGGGTCTTCGTTTCTGTGCGAGGGCTTTCTCTAGTTGTGGCAAGCGGGGGCCACTCTTCATTGCGGTGTGCGGGCCTCTCACTGTTGCGGCCTCTCTTGCTGAGGAGCACAGGCTCCAGACGCGCAGGCTCAGTAGTTGTGGCTCACGGGCCTAGTTGCTCCACGGCATGTGGGATCCTCCCAGACCAGGGCCTGAACCCGTGTCCCTGCATTAGCAGGCAGACTCCCAACCACTGCATCACCAGGGAAGCCCCTTAATATGCATATTTTGTGCAAGTAGTCTTTTCCACAGTTAATGTCTGTACAAAATAATTATTAAAATTAGAATTAATGGGTCAAATGACAATTTTCTGATACATATTTTTCAAATTGCTCTATAATAGTGGTGAGCATCTTACAGGCTGTGTGACCCTAAGTAAATTATAAGTAAATATCTTCAGCCCTCAGGCATTTTTTTTCTTCATCTTAAAGTGTGGTTTAAGACAGTAGCTGTATCAGAGGGTTAATGATACAGTATATGCAAAGTACTTATGACAGCTCCTTAGATATTGTTAGTACTCAATAAATATTATCTATTTTACTACTACCTTACTCTGAATAGCAGTATGCATCTGTTACCCCACCTCTTAGCTAATTTAATAGAAAAAATTAATCTCACTCCTGTTTTAACTTGTATTACTTGTACTTACCTGATTACAACATAATTTAAATATTTTTTCATTATATTGGTTAATTGGAATTATTTTATATAAATTTTTGTGAACTTTTTATGTCTAGTCCACTAATGAGGCCTTATTGTTTCTTATTGATTTCTATCTGCTTTTTCTATAGTGAACCTATTAACACTTTTTTAGTAATATTCATATAAATACTTTTCCTTAGCATACAGTTTAGAACTTTTTCCCCTAAAATAACTTAAAAAATACAGGAAATAGAATTATTAAAAAACACATTTTGGGGCTTTCCTGGTGGCGCAGTGGTTGAGAGTCCGCCTGCCGATGCAGGGGACACGGGTTCGTGCCCCGGTCCGGGAAGATCCCACATGCCGCAGAGCGGCTGGGCCCGTGAGCCATGGCCGCTGAGCCTGCGTGTCCGGAGCCTGTGCTCCGCAACGGGAGAGGCCACAGCGGTGAGAGGCCCGCGTACCACAAAACAAACAAACAAAACACATTTTATTTCTCAAGTGCAATTACATTCTACTTTCCAAAGGCTGGGCCAAAGTTTCCAGGACCTTGCTAGACTTCTTCCTTCCCATTCCCTTGTTTCTCAGTAAGTTTCTCCCTTCTGTGATCTTGTCTCTCTCATTCATCGGTACTTCCTTAATGGGCCATGCTGTCATTTTTCTGAAGGAGAATGGAAGACCTTTTATTATTACACCATGGTTTGAACCTAAGAAGCTCTTCCTGGTTTCTTCTACTCAGATTTGTTTCACTTCCTCCCCCCGTCCGTAAGGATGTGTCTCATTTACAAATGGCTTATAGCACAAAGGTGGCTGACACCCTGGACAGTTGGTATAGGCTCAGTAAGGCTGCTCCAGAGTCCTGTAGAGGTGAGTACCTGAAGTTCAGTGCACACACCTGAGATTTAATTCACGCGGCTTAGTGTAAGATGAGGCCAAGTATTGGGATCCTGGTAAGAATATGCCTAGAGATGGAAGTGTGGGAGTGTAGAGGTGGGGCTCTGGAACTGTGTTAGTTTCCTGTTGCTGCTGTAACAAGTAGCCACAAAATTAGTATCTTGAAACAGCACAAATTTATTGTCTTACGGTTCTACTGTAAGATACACTACAGCAGGGCAAAAGTCTAAAATAGGTTTCACATGGCTAAAATCAAAGTGTTGACAGGACTGTGTTCTGTTTGGAGGCTCTAGGGAAGAATCTATTTCCTTGCCCTTTCCAGCTTCCAGATGCTGCATGCATTCTTTGCTTTGTGGTCCTTTCCTCCATCCTCAAATCCAGCAGCAAATCATCTTCAAGTGATTTGCTTCCATCTTCTCATCCCTTCTCTGACACGTCCTCTTCTGCCTCCCTCTTCTACCTTTTAAGGACCTTTGTGATTACACTGGGTTCACCTGGGTAATTCAGGCTAATCTCCCCATCACAAGTTCTTTAACTTAATTAATCTTCAAAGTTTCCTTTTTCCATATAAGGTAACATATCCACAGGTTCTGGGGATTAAAATGTGGACATCCATGGAGGGTCATATCCTGCCTACCACAATCTGCTTTCTGGTGCCCAAAGATGCATGCTATCCTGTATGCAAAATATATTCAACCCATCCCAACATCCTCACAGTATCAGCCCGTTCCAGTATCAATTCAAAATCCATATTCCTACCCAAATCTCATTAGTTCAAATGTCCCAAGTCTTATCATCTGAGAAATCTAAATCTCCTGTGAGTGAGAGTCTGGATTTGATCCATTCTGGGGAAAATTTTCTCTTCATCTGTGTACTTGTGAAACTAGAAAACAAGTTATCTGCTCTCAAAAGACTGTGAGAGGACAGGATAGGATAACAGTCATAGACACTCCTGTTCGAAAGGGGACAAAAGAAAGGAGTCACCAGTCCTAAGCAGTCTCAAGATCCCCCCTCCATGGCTTCAAGGCTTAGGAATAATATTCTGTGGCTTATGGCTCTGCCCTCTGGGCTCACAGCTCCACCCTTGGAGTCATTCTTCCTTTTCCGTGAAAGTATCATGTGTTTGTTGCTGAGTACAGCCTGCTTCCTTCCTGTAGGACTTTGGGAGTCTGATAGCCTTCTTTTATTTTCCAATTTTTCACACCTTTCTGCCACCTGTGCTTAGAGTGTTTCCTAATAGAGTAGGTGGAATATACATTCCCATCCCATTGACTGGTCTAAGCCATGTAGCTTGCTTTGACCAATGGAGTATGGGTAAATAGGATGTAAGTAGGGGCTTTAAATATATTTGTGTGGTTTGGCTTGAGCTCTTGTATGTCTATTGCCTACTGTGAGAAGAACAAGCTCCAGGTAATGTATAGTTCAAGGAGAATGAGGAGATGCATGAAAGAGGTTGAACAAAACTTGGAGCCTGGATTGGCTCAGCCACTTGCAGCTGAACCTAGAAGAGCCTACTTACATATCCATGAGTGAGAAATCAAGCCTGCCAAGAAATGTGAAAAATCTGAGATTTAACCAAATGCAAACTAACAAGGTAACCAGCTACAGTTTCATGAATGCTGACAGAAGAGAAGAGATTCCTGGGTCAGAGACAAAAGACTTTATTATTCACAGTAATAGCAATAATTAGAGTATCAGCATTTTCCCGTGTCAGTTCCATACATCCCAATTCCCGTAGGGTGACACATAAAGGGCCAGGTGACACCTACATATGTAGTGGGTGGTGTTACATGAGAAAATCCCTGAGCTTGAGGAACTTGAATTTTATATTAGGCAGTAAGTGTGTCTTTTTGCTCTGAGAACAGATATTATCTTTCTTATTCTGGACAGTAAGCATGCTTAATCTTTGGTCCTGAGGAACATATTATCTCCGTATCCAAGTCTGTTCACTATAGAAACAGCCTTGGAAAGAAAGTCTGGGAAAAAACCAGTCACTATGTTTGCTTGCAAGATAAGCAGAAACGCAAAAGAAAAGATCCTTGGTGAATTGTCTCTCAAGTCTGGATGTTGTCTATCACTCTGTTCTAGATCTATTTATTATTCAGCATTATTGTATGAGTGGCTGACAAACATACCATGACACCGTGGTTTTTTACTTGAAGCCCTAACTCTGAGGTGGGGAAAATCCATGTGCTTTGAACAAAATTCTGATTATCACTGAACATGGACTGTATTACACAAGAAATCAGTTCAATAAATTTCCAATATACATGGTTGTACCTCAGTACTACTCAACACCACGGTATTTTATCCATAGTTTTCAGCTTATGTAGATATGCTAAAGTAGTGTTAACTCATTGAAAGGAATGATGAGAGGATTTAATTCTCTAACAAAATTACTCACTCTGTCTAGTTCCAGACACTTTTTGTGCCTTATTTTTAACCCTCCCCATAACACTCTGGTAGATATCATTCTCTTCATGTCATAGATGGGAAAATGGAGTCTCAGAGGGAATTGCCCAAGATCTTTGTATAAGGAGCCAGATTAGGGTAGAGATCATTCCTGATTCTAAAGCTGTGTTCTTTCCACTATAGCACATTTCTATTCTCAACACAGATCAGGAAGATTTTATTTCTCTCTAAGCTACCCAAGCTCAATTTAAGAATCCTGTCTAGCACAGGGCATAATCAAATCCAAAGCTAAAATCTTCTGATTCTTAAATCTGACAGTTTTATTATATTACCGTGGATATAACGTGTGCACGAGGATGAAGTTTAACTTGTATAATTTACTTCATAATAAGCATTAAAGAGTTAAAAAATAGAGATTATATCTTCTGCAACCAAAAATAGGGCTAATCCTTCCAGTTGGAAATGGGAAAAATCATGATGTTCCTTTTCATTATTGCTCATCCCAGTGCAAAAGAGGAAAGAAAGAAGGAAGGAAGATATAGTACGTTCCTGCAAAACAGAAAGAGAAATTCGGGAAGGCAATTTATTTATCAATTTCCCCAAGCATATGGGAGAAATAAAGCTTCCTAAGGGTCAGTTGGTGAGGGCTACGATTAGGTGATTTTTGGTAGAAATTAAGGATAATGATCTTGATACAAATCAGTGATAATCCTCCCTAAACTCCTCTGAGATAAATCAGGTCTATTATGCAGAGACTGATCAGCAGAAACCAATGGAAAGAAAATTTATCTTGTAGAACTTGTACTCCTACCTAATTAATATTCACATGAGCTCTCTGTTAGTGATACAATATAAGGATGTCTCATATATAGCCTGTAGTATATTATAAACGGGTATGTTTAGGTTAAAATACAGTAAATGACACATTTCTCATTTTAGAGTGAAGACTTATTCATGCATAATACAATCTTTTGTTGGCTTTGCAAATCACAGCTTAAAAATTTCCTCTGGGTATTGAAAAAACATCATCCTCACCCCTATCACTATCATTTTTATCATACTTTTATGTTATCGAAGTTTGCCAGGAACTGTGAAAAATGCTTTTCTTATATTGTTTCACTCTCTCTGTATTATGAGGGCTATGATTGTCCTTATTTATCAACTGGAATGGATAAACTAAGTACATTTCTAAGGTCACACAGGTAGCAAATGCCAGAATCAGGATTCCAAACTTCATTGGGCCTAACTCTAGGGCCACTGTTTGTCTACAAAGCAGACGTATGGCAACTTATTTATCTAGCCTTGATACTACCAGTGACTGAATATTTTGGTGAAATGGGCTATAGCCTCTGCTTTTATCACCACTCCAGTTCCACACTGTCATCTCCTTGTTCTTTAAACACATCAGACTTGACTCGTGCCATAGGGGCTTTGCACTTATCCTCCCTTATTTGGGAACTGTCTGCCCTCACTGTACGGAGGCATAGTCTGGTCCTTCCTTGCATTCATTCCTTTGTTAATCACTTCCTTTGAGATGTCTGCCCTGGCCTCTCCTTCATTGTCTCTTTTCTCTGGCTCATTTTCCTTCTAGCACTTACGAGTAGTTGGTTGGTATTATTATATATTTAAGTAAGAATTTCTTATTTTTCTCACTAAAAATCAATTTCCACGAGGACAGGGTTCTGGCCTCCCTTGCTCAGCTTTGCTTCCCTAGTGTTCTAGAATACATCTGCCTCAATAAAAGGTGCTAACTGATATTTGTCTAGAAAATGGATAATGGAAGCCTTTTCCATATTTTAAAGTGTTTGCTATGGTGATTAGAATTGCTGTGTTGATAAGTATGGACAGTATAAAGTTCTTAACACATTCTGTGCAATTGCGATCCCAAAGAGTTTGTGCTGGATTAAATTTCCACTGACAATATAGGAAACTGCCCTATTCGCTACTCCCTAGACTGAATGGATCTGACCCAACCTTAACAATCAAGATTGTGATATCTTAAGTAACCAAAATCAAACATGCCCCCCATCTGCCCGAGAGTCTGTCCTAAGGTAGCTATTGGTTTTTCTATGTTAGAGGATGTTACATGTTATACCCCCTGCTTCTTCTTTATACTTTTTCTTCTAATTTCCTACCCTCTCCGGGAAAGAAATGCTGGGTATTATAATCAGTGCTGGGGAAGGGTTTGGAGTGAAATTGAGATGATAGAATAAGCTCTGTGCTGGTTTAAAGCCTGATCTTTGGAGTCAGGGAGGCTAGGATTCAAGTCCTGCCCTGCCCTGCCTTGGAACTCTCAGGACCTCGAGTCCTGAATCTGGAAATAAGAGATAGTCACCCAGTGTCCACTTCACAGATAGTTTTGAGGAATAAATACAGTAATGTGTGATGTTCATAGTACTATGGCAGGTTCATGGTAAGCCTACAATTTACCTTAAAATAAAGAAACAAACACCCACTGCACAGAAACACCAGAGCAATTTCTTTGGGCCCAGCCAGTTCTCTGACAGCGTCTGGGATGGAAAGGTACCATAAACTTGCTCTGCTGCAAAGTTGGCAGGAAGGGCAGGAGGCCAGTGGTGTGACTGTCCTGGTCCCTCCTTGTAAGGGGAGAAGCACATTGAAAGAGTGACAGGTCGATGGGAAACGAGAAGTCAGTGAGGCCTGACATCTAAAAAAAGGCCTCAAGAATGGACAGAGAGGAAATGGGGTGTCAGCTGTGGTGCTGACTAGGTTGTCTTTTAATAGAGCTATATTCCAGGAAAGGGCTTCTTGAGTAAGGAAGTTCCCTGAACCCATGCCCTGAAACATTTCAGCAGCAGGTTTTGAAAGCAACTCTCTCTGGCTGGTTGTGCTAGCTCATGTAGTAATATCTCTTTTGTCAGTTTTATATGGCTAACTTTCTTTGGAAAAACAGCAATCCCGACTAATATTTATTAGGAACTTACTATATGCCAACCGATTATTAAACATTTGCAATGAATTCATTCACTGAAGATATACTTTCTACACATCAACAATGTCTCAGGCATTGTCCTGAAGGCTGGGGATGTAGCAGTGAAACAAAGAGACAACGTCTGTATCATCATAGAGCCTCCTTCCCAGAGCACCAACCTGCAACAGGTACAAATTTGAAAATAAAATAAAAAATCATACTTATATAATCATAGGGATCTTTCCAAATTAGGACAGATCAAAAAGATTATCGTATAAAGCCACATAGGATTTCCACTGTATCTATATATTGCAATTTATTTAATCATTGCCTTATTAATGAAAAAGTGGGCTGTTTTTAGTCTCTTATTGTCACTAACAACATTACAGTTAACATCCTTAAAGAATATTTCTCTGCACACCATTTTGGATGTTTATTGTTGCATAACAAATCATCCTCCCTTTTCCATAAGAAAGGTGCTGTGTTTGCTGTGGAGTAGTTTTCTTAGCCTGCTTTGCTCCCATAGAAGCTTCCAGAAGCCTTTTTCATTTTGAACTGTCTCTGTCATGTTTAGTCCTAGCTGGAACAATTCCATTATGTTATTTTATTTTTTTAGACAAAGACAACACCCACACATGTCTTTGAGACAGGTCCTTTTGTCCTTGGGTTCTATGGGACAATGTCCTTATAATTCTTAGAAGCTTGTTTCTCTCCTCAAGAGTGTCTGTCAGGTACCACTTTAAGTCTTTGGTCCCATCAAAAGTTTTGTAATATAAATCTTGACATTTATTGTTAATTGATTATTACTATGTTATAAATGAGATTCTCTCACATTACACTTTCTAATTGGTTGTTTGTACTGAATATATAGGAAGCTTTTCAGTGATATTACTGTATTCTCCTACTAACTCTAATAGTTATTCAATTGATATTTTTGGGTTTTCTGGATACATAGTCATAACACATATAAATAATGTAAACGTCACCTCTTCCTTTAATTTGAGCCTTTCATTTACTCTTTTCCTAAGTCAATCTTGTCCAATGATATTGGGGCAGAGAGAGCTAGCAGCAGTGGGGTAAGTAGCAACAAACTGACTTCACTGTGGGGAGATGTGATGTAGAAACTGGAATCCACGTAAAACTGGAGGACATGGGATTTCTACTCAGATCCCAGAGTCTGGAAATAAATTTTTACATGGTTTGGAGCAACTTGGATTCCTTGAAAAACGTCCTGCACATGGAAGGTGACTTTGACAAGTCATAGCGCTGGGGGTTCTTTCAGTTGTG
This sequence comes from Lagenorhynchus albirostris, assembly GCF_949774975.1. Lineage (NCBI taxonomy): Eukaryota > Metazoa > Chordata > Mammalia > Artiodactyla > Delphinidae > Lagenorhynchus > Lagenorhynchus albirostris. The sequence goes on along the minus strand of NC_083111.1, from coordinate 71,232,875 downwards.
GCCCCTGCTATGCATTTTGCATAATTCTATCACCAGGCTTTTCACAGCATATTGCAGTTGTCTGTTCAGTTGTCATTCATTAGTTCAGTCATCATCTGCCCAACTGTACAGTGAGCTCCTCGAAGGTAGGAATTTGTTTTCTCTCTCTCCATATCCCCAGTTACTAGCAGAATGTCTAGAAAGGTGTAGGCCCATGGCACATGCTTGCTAATGAATTACTAAATTGCCAAATGTGTACATGAATATGTGTAGATAAAGTCATGCATTTTTGTTGGATATTGCATGAATGAGCAAATGGCGGCATGACTCTACTGGGTTTCTCATGCCCCCAAACAGAAGGACTAAATGAGGCTGAGACCTTACTTCTTCCTCTCTGGATTCAGAGTTGAGGAAGTCACTGGCTCAAATGAGCTGGCTTAGTTCCTCTGTCGGACTTCCTTTCTTCTTTCAGGATGGATGGTTTGGTAGAGATGTGATTTAGCAAGAATGTCTCCTTTAAGTTTTGCTCAGGAACTACTTGTTCTTCTGGAGGCTGAATCAGGCATAAACGTTTTCTTAAAGAACCCCAAGTAGGTTTTTTGCAGATCTGATTCCTAACAGTACTGTTGATCCAAAACTGTTGGTCCTCTTTAGGGAATAATGTCAGCTTTATTCAGGCGTGGAGCATCAGCTCTAGAAGTGGTGAGTCTGAAATTACCCCCTCTCCTGCCATTCAAAGATCATCACATAATGTGGGACTTCCCTGGTGATCCAGTGGTTAAGACTCCATGCTTCCAATGGAGGGGGTGCATGTTCGATTCCTGGTCGGGGAATTAAGATCCCACATGCCGTGTGGCGCAGCCAAAAAATAAAGTATTAAAAAAAATAAAAGATCATTCATTACATAATGATTTTGTGATTACTTGACTACCTCTGGATAGTCTACACACACACACACACACACACACACACACAGTTTAATGCCTAAATTGAGTTCTTATGAATTTCATCAAATAGATTTACCTGATTTCATTTAATTTGTCACTTTTTTCCATCAGAGGGACCAAATCATTGCGCCCCTTTAATGCCTTGTAGATTCAGCCTCCTTGTAGATTCAGTGGATGAATATAGATTCTATCTTTTATGCCAAATGTGACTTACTGTTAATGGCTGTGTTATGCTGTGGATTGCTGTATTTTGAAAGATCCTGAGGTTATATCTGGGACTACTGCAGAACAGTTCTGTTATGGTTGTGGGAAGAGGGGAGTGTGGCTTGTATACCATGTGTTTATTTACCTTTTATGTTCTAGCACTTGAAGACAAGAAATGATTCCCAACTCAAAACCACCTCTCTCCCAATCTTCTGGCCACTTTGGCCTGTAACGACGTCATCCTCCTCAGAACTCTTGCAGCATGTGCGGTCTGACCCATTCAGTCAGAGCTTTCTGAGGGTTTTTAGTGTTCTGGTTAAGCATGCGTGTTAAGCATCCCCAAGTGGATGGTGTTAGAAGTGAACTTCCAATGGAAGTCTTAAATGGACTTCAAATGACCTCACTTTGTGTAGTCACTGGAGGAAGTTATTTAAGCTCTCTTAAGACCTAAGTTACTCCTAGTTTTTCTCTTTTCACATAATTGTGAAGATTAAATGAGGTAATGTAGGTGTTTAGTCCACAGTAGGCTATCAAAGAATGCTGTCATGGTCACCTTGAAGGAATATAATGACCTCCAGCCTTGCAAATGTTGATTGGAACTTGTTTGAATGGCAGTTGGAAACAAAGAGAATTACTGTCCAGGAGAGGGTGCTTTAGCTCATGATCTTTGATTATTCTGGTTTATTATATGAGGCCATTGGTAAAGTGACAGATAATGTTGTGTAGCCTGGTTCCACTGTGCAACTGTCCCAGTGGAGAGGGGAATGTATCAGGCTGTCTGAGTTCTGTTAAGCACTCAATACCCTAGCTCTTTTACATTTGATTCCATACTTACTAAGCTATCTGCTGACGATGTTTTCTGCTGCTATACAGGAAGAAAATAGTCTTATGATGGGGGCATGAGTGTTTTGGCCATCATGACAATTATTTGTAATGTAATTTACTAAATTTGAAAGTTAGGACAGGCTGATCATGAAAAGGTGAATATTATAGTTCCCATAATGGTAATTTCTCATTACAAACTAATCAGTTATCATTCTAGCAGTCTCACAAACTAGGCTAATGCAGGGCCCTGAGTGATGGAGCCTGTTTTAAAAAAGTAAACCTACAAAGTTGACCAGACTCCGAGCTATGGTGAATTTACTAAGGTGATAAATGCAGCACTGTGAGGTATTATGTAGAGCAGACTGTTGCCTTTTCCTCCTAAGGTATCCAACATAGCCATTGGCAGAGTTTACAGAGATTCTTTTCTTGGAATAGGTTAGTCTATAGGTTAGAACTCCGTGAGGTCATGGATTGTGAACTTGCTGTCTCTGTGCATTTATTTTCTCCCTCGGGAATATGTCCCTCTTACCTTCTCCCCAAAGCATGGGAGGATAAGAGAATCAAAATTAATAATGGATTCAGTGTTCTCAGGATAAATACAGTGGTGAATAAGATGGACAAATCCTTGCTTTTATGAAGCTTATATTCTATGAGGATGGATCTGGAAGTACTTTGCATTTTCTAGAATGTTCCACAAATGTAGCTCTTATTAGAGCTCATCTTTCATGACTCAGTTCAAGTGTTGGATCTCTGATACCATCGCTGACTTTCCCAGGAAAACTGAAATCACTGAAATCCTTTCTGCACTTTCATAAAACCTCATACTTCTTTTGAACAGAACAAGCAAACTCCGTATTTTGATTATTTATTTACATGTCTGTCTTCTCCGTTACTTTCTAATTTCATTAAAGGCAAGAACTCTGCCTGGTTCTTATTAAATTATTGGCATTCAGCGCAGTTCTTGGAAACATAGTAGATGCTATCACATGTTTGCAGTACAGTTTAAGGGTGAGATTTCAGTCCTATTATGGTCAATGACCAAACTATTTCCAAATCATGCCAACCAATCATCATTTTACCCACAGGATTTTACATAAAGAACACGTATCAGTTGAAATATTATTGAATGTAGCTGAATAAGCACTCAGTTGCCCAGTAGAGGTTCCTCTGGCCAAAACTGGAATGAAGTAGATGACTTAGAATTGAAGCCAAAGTGGAATTTCTTCTGCTGTCACCTGTGTACCATCACTCACACTAAATTCACATGTGAGGACTGGTATATTCATTTGTGTCTGGAGAAAGGCCAAAAGGTCAGGCTCCAAGAAAATCCCTGGGTTCAAATACTCACCTTGCCAGACAGAATAAGTAGAAGAGAGAAAAGAGAATAACTAACCAACCATGAGTGGCCAGCACTGTCTTAGGTCCGAGACAGGAAGCCCAAAAGAATAGCAGCCCGAGTGCTGTGATTTTAACAGTCATCCCACATGACTACAATTGCTCACCTAGGGATGGCTCTGGCATTCACTGGTTAGATTAGCCAGATCCCTCTAAGTGAACCCCTTGAGATCCTCTCAACATTGCCTGTTTCGGGATGTTTGGGCACTTACTTTAACCAAGACACGGTTGTGGCGACCAGTTCTGTGTGGACTCCTACGAACTCCACACGGCATAACTTAACAGCACCCCACCCGATTCCCCACCAGTACTCATCTTGTCTCCTGCCTCTGGGTTCCTTTTGGAACTGGAGTTTCTGTGGATCACAAGGCTGGAGGATAAATTCTTTCTCTAACTGGTCACTCTTCCAGGGTGCAATTGTCCATATAGCCTCTCCCAGTGCAGTCCCAAAAGATCGATCCATCAGCTGCGCTTGATACCAAAGAGTGGCCAGCTCAGTAATGGTTTATTACTCCTTCCTTTCCTGCCTTCAGCTTTGGGGAGCTAGGAAAGAAGTAAGTCTAGCTTTTGGGAAGAGAAAGCTAAATTACCCTCCCCCTAGAGTTGCTTAATTAATTAATGATGAGACCAATATTTAATGGAGTTCCTGAACTTTTCTGCACATTAGAATCACCTGGGGATCTGTAAAACTTTCTAAAACCCAGGCTGCTCCCAGACTATTTCAATCATAGTCTATGGGGGTGAGACCCAGGCAGTGATACTTTCTGAAGCTCTCTGGTATTTCCAATGTGCAGACAAGCTAGGGAACCACTGAGCAGATATAAACCAAAATAGATAGTCCACTGCAAATTTTAATCAAAGTATTATTGTTCAAAAATTATGAAGAGAATATAAATTTGTCATCTTTGTATATGATGTAAGGGGAAATATACTGAGCACTGACCTAGGAAAACACGTTAGAAAGGGGAAAAGGAACATGTGTCTGCAGAGAGGTTTGAGCCACTGCAAAGTAATGTCTGTCATTGGGTGTCTGCTCAGGGTGACCTTTGGCATGGACAAAGGAAGCCTGATTGAGAAATCTAAGTGCCTTAGGCTATCTGTGGCTTTCTTTAACATTTGGAAATGCCCATTTTGACTCACCTCCTGTACTTGGCATTCAGGAAAGAAATCTTCATTAAAAATCAGTTGATAAGATCTCTTGGCCAGGTCATCTGCTTTCAAATCTCCGTGGCAGCTGGCTGTGCTAAAGAAGACATTTTAAGGCTGCATGTTTAAGAAAAAAAAAAGGAGAAGTAAAATAGAGAGTTTGAAGATGACTTTTTATACTTGTGGACAGGTAGGGCTGGGAGGAAGAAAGGTCATTTTATCCACCCTACTGCCTTTATGGAACTCTGAACCTAACCGTAATTTATCTAATGATTAATGCTTCAGAAGCAAAGAATTCACACTATCCAGAGACTTCTCTAATTATTGAGCTTGGAAATCAGCATGGATGTGAAAAGAATTTGGACCTTAAAGTCAGTAAAAGCAGGGCTCAAATCTAGATTTTTTCTAGTTATTAGACTTGTAAATTTGTGCGAAGTTATTTAAAATTTTTTGAGCCTGTGTCATCATTTAAAAAACTGGCCAAGGATTATATTCAGTAGGATTATTTGGAAGACTGCTTGAAATAGTGGGGGTAAATCAGCCCAGTACATAGTAAAAGTAAACAAGAGTTCATTCTCTCCTCCTTTTTTGTCACTCTTTTCCCCACTCGCATGACTCATAAGAGTGACTTGATGAATCTGCAAAGTCGTCTTTGGACAATATGATCCTTGCACAGCTAAATATGGCATGATGTCTGCTTTTTACGTTTCTTAAAGTAATTTCTCAGCATTATAATTGGTATGTGCAGTAGGATGTAGTAAAAAGAGCACAGTGCCTGGCACAAATGTTTCTGAATCATTGAATGAAAGTGTATTGTGTGGGGACTTAAGAGATGTGGGATTAAGTTCAATGATGACTAAGCTGTGAGACACTGAGCAAGTCGTTGCCTCTCTCCAGGTAGCATTTTCCTCATCTGAAAGACAAGAGAGCTGGAGAAAATTATCTCTGCTGTTTTCAGCTCTAAAATTCTGAGATGTAGTTAACATGTGAGCACTGTGTTCCCTCTAGCTGCACCTTGTTCATCCCTCAGTAGGACGTTCATCATTGTTGTCTGGTAATTAAGTGTTTGCTCCCTGGCTGGAACATGTCCTGACTTCCATGTGGGAAGCAGTAAGAGTACAGGTTCACAACACAGGCTTTGGAGTCAACCTGCCTTGTGTAATGTCAGGTCTTTCACTTCTGGTGGTGTGAAAGTAAGTAAGTTACTCAACCTTTCTGTGCCTATTTTCTCATCTGTCAGATGGAGGTGATGATGATATTTGTCTTTGCCTTAGATGGTTGTTAGGATAATTAACCAGGTCCAGCCCTTAGGAAGCACATGGCAGGCTCCGTAAGTGTTAACTCATTCCTAGGTTTTATCTTTTGGTCTCTGGCACTGAGCCTGATGTCTGGTGAATACTAAACAGCAGATATTTGTTGGACATATGAATGAATCATTTAAAAATATGCCTGCAGTGTGTGTGTGTCTTATGCAAAGGATGTGATGTCTGATGTGAAAGAGTTGATCAGATAATTAGGACTCAGGAGTTCCTGGCAATATGGAAAACTCATGAGTTTGGAAGCTACGTTGGAGCTCAAGAGTTTTTCATCGGACAGCTTGTCATGGTACAGTTTGGAATGAGTCAGTCTGTAAGGAAAAGGCGTGGATTTGGACTCCTGGCTCTTCCACTTATATTCGTTATCTTTATCAGGCTTGTCTTGAGAAGAGTCTATGTACAGGGAGGGGAAGAGCGTGTCTTCATTAGGTTGGAACTGGGGGGCATCTCTTTCCTGAATGGATCGTGCATTCCTTCTCCTCGTTCCTGGCTTTTTTCTTCCAGTTCATTTGGGTACCAGCTGCTCCACAGGTTATTCAGATCAATGGTGTCAATTTCCAGTCTAAATATGGCAGTTCATGACCATGTACAGTTTGGAGGAGTTAAAAAAGTCTTAAAATTGTCTTATAGTGATATAATTCACACACCATGTAATCCACATATTTAATGTGTACAGCTCAATGATGTTTAGTACATGCACAGAGATGGTGCAACCGTCACTGCAATCAGTTTTAGAACATTTTTGACCCCAGAAAGAATCCCTATGCTCATTAGCAGTGGCTCGCCGTCTTATGCAACAGCTCTGTAACCAACTTCTCTAATCCTTCTATAAAGTGCTCCAGGAATGTAAACCCTCAGTAAGTCATCTGATACTTATTGAAACTGCCATGAGTATTGGCGCTGCTCTTCCAGGCTCCAGTGACAGGGAGACAACCAAGAGAGAGAAGCAAACAATCCCAGTTGTCAGCAACCTTATGTTCTGGATTGGGGTCCACAGATGGGCCCCAAATTGAAAACAAAGCAGAACAAACCCTATGTTAGTAACAGAAAGGAGCAGGAAGGCGTATTTGTTATATTCCTACTATGTACAAGGCTCTCTGCCAGCTCACTCTGCCTGTAAGTCGTGGACTGGCATCTGTCCGACTTCAAAGCCTGTATTCTTAAAAGGAGAGCATGACAGATAAAAACACAGTTGAATAAGACTACTAGAAGTCTTGCTTTAGCCAGCTGTGCAAATCCCCAGATTTGCTGGATCCCAAGCCAGCTGCCTACTTCCTGTTGTTTCGAACAAAAATATAAAGTAAACAACCCCAAGACCTTTGGTCATCAGTCGCCAGTGTAAAGGGTTTTCTGCCTTGGATACAGTCAGCTTAGCCAATGGCATCTTTGTTAGTGGAATTATGGGGGTAGCAGTGGGGAGAGGAGAGTCGAAGGATAATTAAAGTGACTTAAATGTCTCTCTTTTCCTGCCATAATCCTGAGGATTTGAGTTCTCCAACAAATCAAATTCAGTTTGCGTTTTAACCTTCTTACATGAAAAGCCAGGTTTAAAAATAGCTGTTCATGCTCCGATGATTGTAAACAAACATTGGAGTATGGAGTCGACTGAAGGGCAACAGACATTACATATCCCTGCAGGAATGTGGAATTTAATATAAACGGAGTAACTTTCGTACATATGTGCTATGTATTTGCTCTGGATTGCCGGCAGAGTTCTTTGGGGGAAAGAATCATCATAAAATGTTGGAGCTGAAAAGGGCTTTAGAAATTGTGCAGACTCACTGCTTTGTTTTAGAAATGGGAGAACTGGTACCCAGAAAAGGGCAGTGGTTGCATATCTAGTTTGTAGCAGACAAGGGGAAAATCTAGCTCTCCAGTCTCTCTAGCGATATTAAAAAGTATGGAAAAATGCATTGAAACACCTGTGAACTTATTTCCTGATTAATTGAGATGCCACATAGGATGGTTCAGGGCAATGGATTTGGGATCGAGGGACTTGAACTTAAATCTCAGTTCTGGCATTTTCCATATGGTGAATTGGAACAAACTGATTAACTTTTCTAAGCTTTAATTTACTGTTCTGGCAAAAAAAAAAAAGCATAGAATCTTCTATATCAAGTTCTTGGAATGGTTAAAGGGGACCAATAAGTACATCTTATAGCTCATATCTGATATTTAATAAATGTTCTCTTCCTTTTCACTCTTCCTTTTCTCTTCATTCAGGATGTGTTTCTTACCTTTTCATACGTCTTGGAGTTCTTCAGTAGGTCCATTGCTACTTTCTGAGAACAGTAATGCCACCTTCTACCATGTAAATCGGGAGTGATCTTAAATCCTAACTACGGTTGTTCCCATTTGTTGAATACCTACCATATTCCAGGAACTTTATACATGATTTATGACCTTCATAACAACACTGAAAACTAGTTATTATTTTTGTCACCCTATGGATGAAGAAAATGATGTTCAGAGAGGGTCATTAACAAACTCAAGATCCCACAACTTGAATTCAGGTCCTCCAAACCCACGCTCATTTCTGCACTTACGCTGTCTCTCACTAAGGCTATGATTATAGACCTGTTCCATAATATCCCTGAAAAGGTTTTAAGGTTAGAAAAAAGTATCAATCCTGGGATCTGAGTGCAGGATTCAAACCACAGCTGTGCCATCTATGGGCTCTATGGCATTGGGAATGTTACTTAAATTCCCTCTGCTCCCTATTTCTTCCTTGTTATGGATTGATCATAATAATTATATCAACAACAAAGACAAAACTATGTAGTGATGATTGAATGAAAGATGATGTGTACAGTATCTTTATCTTAGCACAGTGCTGGAGATAAATGTCACTCATTTATGCCATCACCTTGCCCTCTGCACACTTGACCTATGGAGATTAGATTATTGTTCTTACAATGACCACATGGAAGAGAAGGCCTTTATATTCTCCCCTGCAATATCAGTCTTGCTATGCCCACCACCTGCTTCTATTATAAACACAGATAAGATGTTGACACTGGAGATGGAAATTTTGAGGGACCAATTCATCTTCTTTCCTTGAGACTTTATAGGCAATTTTCTTTTTTAAAATCCAGGTCACCTGGTTCATGTCCCCTCTGACTCCTAGTCAGTTGATTTGACAGAGCAATAGGGGAGATAGAAAGTGGACACTTGGAAATGACCCTTTATGGGCTCGAGTGGGGCTTGCCGTGGAGGACATCATTTGCTGTGTCACTCCCAACCTCTTCTGAAGACCACCCCTCAATGATAAATTAATCTCAGACTTTAGGGCCATAAAATAGACAACAATAACAAAAGAGACTATTTGGCCCAACGAATCCCATGGATATCCATGTGGACCGTGACTCATACGATTCATCATTTTTTTCTGTTTTCCCTGGTTTCTAGGAACATCAGAACTAAGTATTGTATACAGCTACTGGGTCCTCCTTAATGAAACTGTCTGGATACAAAATTTTCTCTGCTCTTATACAACATCTATGTCTGTCTATCTATCTATCTATCTATCTATCTATCTATCTATCTATCTATGTCATTTGAAAGTTTTCAATCCGACTGCTTTTATTGTAAGCTGTCTCCAACAACTCCTTGCCAGAAATACGGAAGTAAATGTGGAATACATAGATAAATAGCCATTTCATGGTTCTGGAACGTGGGATACCTAATATGAGGAGAAAAAGTTAAAAATATGAAGATAGAAAAAAATAACTATCATGAAAAAGCACTGATATAATTAAAGCAAAAAATTAAGAAAATGTCACAGACTTTTCTGTAAGTGCTCACTAAGAGGAAGGTATTGTAATTATTATGACTATGATTAACAATAGCAACACGCACATATACTCCACACTGTTAGTTTACTTGATGTGAAACTCTCCTGTAAAATAATAGCCCCTTGCTTTTTTGTTATCTAACATCTCTGAGAGGCAGGAATAGGAAAAGAGAGCTGGGATCCAGGTAAGTCCTCCAAGGTCAGAGATGGGGCCTTTCCTAGTCATTCTTAGGACTCTGCATCTAGGGCTGTGCTTGACATATGGTAGATGCTCAAAAAATATTTGTTGAATGGATGAATAATAATGATGGCTTACCTTGTGTGGTCATTATGTAGCAGACATTGTACTCATGGATTTATATAGATTATTATCGTTAACATTTACAATAATCCTATGAGTAAAGAATGTATAAGATTAGTACTACCTTTGACAGATGTAGAAATTGAAACACAAAGAGATTAAGTAACTGGTTGGTAGTGGTCGTATGTGGTAGAGTCTATACTGTCAGCACAGGGTAGAATAAAAGAATAAAGAAATAAATGAATGAAGAAATAAAGAATTTATTTCCCCTGTGGCACCAGGTATAAATTGATTGAGAATATGAAGGAGTCTTGACCAGTTGGACCCATACCAGTGACAAAGTGTTACTGAATATATGTGAATAGCAAGGGACCCAGTGATGGGAATTCTTGTAGGGAGAAGTGTTCCTAGGGGCGTCAGAAATAGAAACTGAATTGTCGGAAAAACCTGATGTGTCAAATTTCACTCGACGTCTTCTTTATCAGCCTAGATTTTTATGAATCTGCTATACATGTAACAATTCTTACCTATTGGTTTCTTCAGTGCAATACCTAGAGACATGCTTTTCAAGTCCATCCTTTTATTCTGTTGTCGCCATCTCTGTGAAACTAGGGAATTTTGGAGAAAGCTGAAATTCATCTAGAAAGTTATGAATCTGGTATAATTCATTTATTCAGGGGCCCATACAAAGCATTAAAATTTAAGAGACTGGTGTACAAATGAGTGTAATTGCACCTGGTTTGAGATTCCTTTCCATTCTGTGGCTCTGTTTTAATTTCACTGCCACTTAACTTGGCCGTGTTTAACTGGAGTGCTGAATGCTGCTCACTGCAGCACGTGGATTTACCATAGAACACCTCCCTTTGTAAATACCATACAGCCTCAACGGCATCCTCCTATGTTATACAGGGAGCAAAGTGTCATTTAGAGAAGGAAGGGTAATGCAGGTTCTCACGGTCCTCACGGTGGTTTGGGGGCCGTAGTTTGCAGTGGACAAATGGAATTCATAGCAACCCTGCAAGTACTCCCATCTCGTCACCTTGCTTTAGTGCCTGTGTCATCAGTAACCCAACAGAGCATATTGTGTAAAACCATTTCCTACCTTCTCAGATCCCCAAGCCATCTGGCAAATCTCTGTCTGTTGCTTTTGCAAATGGCAAGCTGGCTCATGAGTAAATTGCTATGGGGGAAAGAAACCGACAACACTGAATACTCCTAGATCACTTGCTATTAAATGAGATAATACGTGTGAGCCTGGTGTAGAGCGGGGAGTGGAATTCACAGTGGCATGGATGGTGAGGCGTCTTTGAATCTTCATAATGTTAAGCACAAGGATGAACTGTTCCTCACTGAACTGTGCAGACCTTCCCTCTAACAATATGTGTTCAAAGTTCTGTGACAATTTTGATTTGTAGCAAGGTGATAGGTTTAAAACCTCAGCTCTACTGACTTTTAATTTATAAGGAGTGCAGGTGCTATTTCTCCCCAGCCATGTCTTCCTGACACTAGAAAAAGTCACATATGAAATCGGAGGGTTTCCCTAATATCAAGACATGAAACCGATTTATTTCTTTACCATATACTTCCTTAAAGGGAGCCTGGATTCCTTCAGGTACCTAACCTGATTGCAGGGAGGTGAGATCTTTTGCCGTTTTCCAGGGAAAGGCACTGTATGTGGTGCAAATGGGGTGCTTAAAAAAGGTGAACCTGGGACTTCCCTGGTGGTGCAGTGGTTAAGAATATGACTGCCAGTGCAGGTACTGAGCCCGCGCGCCACAACTACTGAAGCCCGTGTGCCTAGAGCCCATGCTCTGCAACAAGAGAAGCCACAGCAGTGAGAAGCCCGCACACTGCAACGAAGAGCAGCCTCCACTCGTCGCAACTAGAGAAAGCCTGCGCATGACAACAAAGACCCAATGCAACCAAAAATGAATGAATAAAATAAATAAATAATAAAAAAGGTGAACCTGGTGGAGCATTTCCCATCCACCCGACTCAGGCAAGCTGCAGGTCTTCTCCTGGTGACAAATGAAGGTAACCGCAACAGCCAATGGGGATTGTCACTAAGCATCCCTGACCTAGTGCATTATTAACTAGTGAAGATGCTGAACAGAAACCTTCATAGAGGAGCTGCCATGGCAAATTATATAGGGCACACGTTCTGGAGTCAGAAAAAACTAGGTTTGAATTTGGGGTTTCTCAGATTATTAGTGTGGTGGTCCTTGAGCAATTCTGTCAGCCCGGCTCAGCCTCCCTTCACTTCGATCTAAATGGCAGATGATAATACCTGTATCATGCGGTCATAGTAAGATGAGATGATAACTCAATGTAGGAGATGGTATTTGGTGCCCTGTGAAGCTCTACTTTACAGGGTGGGCAGGTTCCCATCCTTCAGCTCTTGTGACATTTGGGTGCTAGCAATTCATAACTACTGTGCATCCCTTTGCACTCTGCTGTTGGGAACTGTCTTGTCTGGAAATTTCTGGGATGCTGTTCTCTCTTCCTAGGTTTGGAGAAGGTTTTCAGTAGCCTGCAGTTAATGACTAACTGATTTGGGAGTTCAAAATGCCTCCTGCTTTAAGGTAGGAGAACTCTAGGATGTCATTTATACTTCAAAGCACCCTATGGAGTCAGAGAGAGACTGTACCTCCACCAAACTCACATCTTTGCCTGACTTTCCCCCTGCCTATCCTGAGAACACTCAATCAATTATTTCCTTAATAATATTTATCTGAGGCTCCCTTCTAGGGAAACTGACTGAGATGGCTTGTGGATATCTGCCATAAAGCAGGTGCTTGAAGATGGTTAGTTTCTCTCTCCTTCTATCCCTTTTTCCCAGCAACTGTTTCTGAGTACTAGATTTGTTTTGCCTGGGGAAAATTACTGTAAAATAATAGAAAGTTTAAAAAATTCTTAAGTAAATAAAAGATACTAAAAAAATAAAAAGTCAGGCAACACATTCTGTCAAGTTATTTACTATACAAATAATAAAAGATTTATATCCAATACAAAAAACTACAAGAAAAAGAACAAACAATAAAAAAAAAAAGTGGAGAATTTGGTCCACTGATTTTCAGAAGAGGAAACTAGAATGGACAATACATACGTGAAAAAAATTTAGGGCTTCCCTGTGGCGCAGTGGTTGAGAGTCCGCCTGCCGATGCAGGGGACACGGGTTCGTGCCCCGGTCCGGGAAGATCCCACATGCTGCGGAGCGGCTGGGCCCGTGAGCCATGGCCTCTGAGCCTACGCGTCCGGAGCCTGTGCTCCGCAGCGGGAGAGGCCACAACAGTGAGAGGCCCGCGTACCGAAAAAAAAAAAAAAAAAAAAAATTAATCTCAGTAGGGAAAGATGAGATTTTGAATCCATTCCATAGGCAAGATTAAAATGTCTGATAATATTAGTGTTGGCAAAAATGTGAAGCAAACGTAGACTCATATTCCCTGGTGGGAATGTTCATTAGCATCACTGTTTTGGATTGAAATTTCTCAATATCTAGTAAGTTTGAGGATATGCATATTTTATAATTCATCAGTGATACTTACAGGAATTTACCAGGCATAACTGTCACGCATATATAAGAATGTTCCTGGCCAACATTATTTATTAAAGCAAAAGCAAACAAACTAACAAAACTTGAAAACAACCTTAATGTTCATTATCAGGAATAATGAATGAATTCATTATCAGGAATGAATAAAACATGTTTAGCATATTTATAAAATGAATGCCAGAAAGCTCTAAAAATGGATGAACTAGAATGATAGATATTCGTATGAAAAATCTGGGAAACATAATGTTGGGCAAAGAGCACAAGTTGCAGTAGGTTATGATCAGGATGATGCCAGTAATTATTATTATTGTTATTATTTATTTATTTATTTATTTTTGCTGTACGTGGGCCTCTCACTGTTGTAGCCTCTCCCGTTGCGGAGCACAGGCTCCGGACGCGCAGGCTCAGCGGCCATGGCTCACGGGCCCAGCCGCTCCGTGGCATGTGAGATCTTCCCGGACCGGGGCATGAACCCGTGTCCCCTGCATCGGCAGGCGGACTCTCAACCACTGCGCCACCAGGGAAGCCCCAGTAATTATTTTTTTAACTTGAAAAATTTGTATACTATTTTTATGCATACTTAAAACTGTTGTAAAATTATACAAACATAGACTTGAGATAGATGTGAACCTTACAAGATATTAACCTGGAAAAAGAAGGATCATCAGACCGATGTTGGGAGAGACACGGGTTTCAACTATATTTGTAATGCTTTAGTTCTTTACATTACAATTCTGAAGCAAAAATAGGAAAATGTTAAAATACTATATCTGGGCTGCAAGAATATGTGTTTGTTATTTTTCTTTAAGCTTTTTCTCTATGTTTGAAATATTTTTTTAAAAAAATAGAATGCCATTTCCTAGGTCTGTTTGAGAATTGTAGACTTATAATAATGTGATGATATTTTAATGTGATTTCTCACACTATACACTTGATTTCAGGCTTGGCTGTGCTAAGTCTTCCAGCTATTCATGGTCCCTTCAAGTCTTATAAGACCTAGCTTAAGTCCTGCCTCTTCCAGGCAACTTTCTGGGTGACCACAGACAGCTTTGGACAGACCCCTTTATGAATTTGACCAATGACATGACTGCGATAAGTTTTATATTTGCTTGTATATTGTTGTTTTCAGTGCTTCAAATGTTTAAATATTGTCTAACATACTTTTAATTCAGAGAATTAAAAGTTCTCCTAGGTTCCTCATGAAATTATCTCATAAATACCTACCTATATTTATCATAAATTATGTCTAGAACACATTTAACCGAAGAAATTGATTTTCAGTAATTATAATTAGTTAATTCATCATTTTGGACTGTTTATGTACTAGTAGTTGTGAATCCAAAGAAAAAGATGTAAGGGTCTTCTCAGAGATCTCACAGCTGAATTAAATTGTAGCATAGATATCTGTTTCTTTCTATATTCATTCAGCTATGCAACCAACAAATAATTATTAAACATAACTCTGGACCAGTTACTGTATTTGAAAATAGGGATAGAATAAAAATCAAGGCAGGAATATTTTTCTTGTATGTATGATTGAGCCTGTCTTGAACTAAAAGTAGAGTCTCAGTTCTGACAAAATACTTCTAGGCTGTGTCTGGTACAAAAGGCCGTTTGGAGATTTAGCTTGTGAACTGAATGTAATTTTCAGAAGATGTGAATGACGCAAAGGATTGCCGTGTGTCATGAGACTGCCCTAGAAAATCCGGGAACTATGGTTGTAGTAATCATATATATTAGCTGGATCTGATTTCCTCTCCTGTTTACTTACTGTCGAGCATTTGTTTTCAGTGAATCGATTATTTAGTAACACCAGTGAACAATCATTTTTGATAACCTTTCATCAAACACATATTTTTCTTTTAAAGTATGACCCTTGAACCGACTGCATGAATGAAGTCTTGCCTTTTTTTTAATGGCCTCCCGCCATCTACAGCTGATCCTTACAAGAAGCATGAGGACAGCCTGATAACTTTTACTATCCCTGTATTATCAAGGAGGGAAGTGAGTGTCCGAAAGTATGGATGACTTGGACAAGGCCACACACAGGAGCTGAGATGCGAACCAGAAACTTCTGACCCTTAGACAAAAACATCGTTGCATTCTGTGATACTGATCTCTACATATCAGAAATCCCCAAGATGGGAAGTTTACAGCAGGATTTCTCAACCTCAGTACTTACATTCTGGGAATGATTCTTTGTTGCAGAGGAGGGGGCTGTCTTGTACAATGTGGGATGTTTAGCAGCAGCCCTACCCTTTACCCACTAGATGCCATTAGTAGCCCCCTGCCCCCCACAAGTCATGACAATCAAAAATGTCTCCAGATGTGACCAAATGTCTCCTTGAGGGTAAAATCACCTCCTGGTTGAGAACCACTGCTTTAGAGCCTTAGAACATTATTCAGTAGCATGCTAGAGTACTTTTTTTTTAATGCCCATGCAAAGATAGAGCTAAGTGCTGGCCGTCCTGTGCATGGAGAAAGATTGCAGATCTCAGCCCCATTGAAGTGGATTAAGATAATGTAATGGGTTCTGACCAAAGGTATTTGAGTAGAAGTGATGTCTACCACTCCCAGCCTGGTCACTAACCCCTGAGGGGATCCTCTTTTGCTCTCTTTCCATTTTGCAGCAAACCTGGAGAGCATGTTTTAAAGATCAAGGAGCCAAGAGAAGAGAGAATCTTGGGTTCCTGGGTGACTGGGGGTTGCAGAGCACTGGCCCCTGATTATCACTGAATGAGACAGACTTGAATGAGAAATAAACCTTCACTGTGTTAAAGCAACCAAAATTTGGAGGGTGTTTATCATAGAAGTTAGAACACCCCGAGTATTAGGATGACATTTATTTATATTTTAACGTCTCAATTTTAATTTTCATCAAAGTAATGCATATACATAATAAAGGACAAATAATAATAAAGCTCTTTAGCAACAATCTCCTGTTCCACAAATGCTTCCTGGTAGTTGAGGACTGAACCCTTTGACTCCTTTCCACCATCTCTCTTTTCCCACATCCTGCTTGCATGTGTTTTCTCTGATTATCACTATGCAAATATTGTTCCCTGCTAAGCCAGGTAGTATAACCTTATATGACCTTATTTGTTTCCCTGGTCAATAACTCGCTCTGGTTCTATAGAACTTCTCCATATCGCCTTGGTTTTCCTATGATCTTACTATGATATATATATATATATATATATTTTTTTTTTGGATATATGTGTGTATGTATGTGTGCGTGTATATTCATTTTTTCCTGAAGGCCAGAATATCTCCGCTACAGGCCTACTAATAAGCTCAAAAAATCAGTTTTAAAAAAAAATTTTTTAAGACCTCTTTCCCAAAACCTTCTGTTTTTGCAGTAGAATTTGAGATATTTCTTTTTAGGATAGTTACACAGCTACCTTCCTTATATTTCTTTTCATTTTCCTACACGGGACCTCCTGTTTCATGGATCCCGCATCTTTCTTTCCCTGTAGTCATGTAAACTTCAATTAGAGTGTATCCTCAAGTAGCTTTTTCTAGAAATAGATGTACGAAGAGTAAAATTTTTGAGATTTTGCATACGTGAGATATCTTGCATATCTTTACTTTTCCTCCATTGAGGGATTTATTCAATCCCTCTATTGAGTTTGAATGTCTCCATTATAGATTTTTTTAAAACTTGGAATTTTGATTATTTCTCTGCCATCTTCTATTTTATAGTATAGCTATTGAGGAATTCAGTGCCATTCTAACTCTTGATGTTCTTATCTGACCTGCCTTTTTTTCTCTGGATTTTCATATTCTTCAGTTTCGGGAATTTTCTTGCATTTTAAAGAATTTCCTATGTACCATTTTTTTTCTTCTTTCTTTTCAGAACTCATTTTCATGGAGTGTTGACCTTTGTCACCTCTATTTAAAAAAATTTTTTTTTCCCATTCTTTGTCCTTTTGTTCTACAGTCATGTAAATTCATTTGAATTTTATTTTACAACTCTTCTACTCAATTATTTATTTTGATGATGATGTTGTTAACTTCTAAGACTACTTCATTTCTCTGTGAGTGTTCCTTTTCCGAGGCGGGTTGTTCTTGTTTCAAGGAGCCAGTATGTTCTACACTGTTCTCTCCAGATGTTCCACTAAAATCTCACAAGTCAGTATTTAGACTTTCATTTAACTCTGTTTAAATCATCACATCAACCTGGCTGTGTCTGATGGTCTTGAATCCAGAGTGATCCTTCTTGGGTTCAGTTCTAAACCTCTGGCATAGAGAGGGGTCCTGTAGACCAGGACCAGCCTCTATTCTGTCTTTCCACCAGCATTGCTGTCTTTAGACCTGCGCCCAACTCCTCAGGCCTTCCATCATTCCTGGTGCTTCTAAATGCCGACACTCAGGGATTCTGCAGGCCAGTTTGGTTCACTTCTTGGTAGTATTTTCATCTATAACAGCTAGGTTGGAACTTTCTCAAATCTGCTGAGTCAGATACCAACTTTCTACCTGCTTTTACTTTTCCAGAATGTAACTGAAATCACTGATACGCTGATGTTTCCTCTCTTCATCAATTGGTCTTGTATTCCTTGTCATGCCTTTGCTTTCATTCTGGGTGGATTTTGTGTAGAATAAGTGATAAATGTCTGTGGTCGACTCACCATTTTTCACCTGAAGCCTCCCTCAGGAAAGTAACTTCTTTGGTTTACTTTGTAAGGTAAAGGAGATCATAAAAAACAATTTTTGATGGTTAGGATATGCTTTAGATTCTTTAAGTCCTCATGAATTGCTGAATTTTCCCTCTTAATCAACCTTTAGGAGACAACCGGCTTGTCCAAATCATCTTGAGTTAACAAGATATTCACACTGTGGACTCGGAAGCGAGGCCAGCTTCGTGGGCACGTGACCAGTGTGGTCACACAGGTCCCTGTTCTCAGATGGGTCCCGTGTTTGTTTTAATGCTCTGCTGTCCCTGTCTTGAAAATCCTAATATATATATATATATATATATTTATATATATATTTTTTTTTTTTTTTTTTTTTTTTGCGGTACACGGGCCTCTCACTGTTGTGGCCTCTCCCGTTGCGGAGCACAGGCTCTGGACGCGCAGGCTCAGCAGCCATGGCTCACGGGCCCAGCTGCTCCGCGGCATGTGAGATCTTCCCGGACCGGGGCATGAACCCGTGTCCCCTGCATCGGCAGGCGGACTCTCAACGACTGTGCCACCAGGGAAGCCCGAAAATCCTAATATTTTAAAGGGACCCACATTTTTATTTTGCACTGGGCCCTGCAAATTATGAAACTGATCCTTCTCTGAAGTGTAAATACCGTGATGGCTAAATATAATTTGTAAGTTCGCATAGTCTTGGGGCTGTCAGCTCAACCTTTCCTTTTATAAATTCTCTACCAGTCTAGCCATGCAGCTGCTTTTGGCTTCTTACCAAGATGGGTCGCTCACTGGCTTCTTAACAATTTCCTTTCCCTCTGAACCTCTCTAACAGAACGTTCTTTCTTACTCTGAAATGAAATACATATCCTTCATCTTATCTGGGCTCATTCCATGTTTTATATGAATAATTTGGTCATTTATATATGTTACAAAACAAATACATATTTATGTTATTATAAAAGAAATACACATCTGTAAAATACTGGAAAATGATGAAGAGCATAAAAGATAATAACCAGTAATCCCTCTATTGGGAAATAACCATTTAATAACCTGTTACCATGGATATTTCTTTTCTATCTTTTTCTTTGCATATATAGTAATAACAACAATGATAAAGATGATAGCTGGTTTATTTAGTGCTCATAATGTTCTGGGAACTGTGCTAAGTGTTTTTTTTTTTTTTTTTTTTTTTTTTTTCGGTACGTGGGCCTCTCACTGTTGTGGCTTCTCCCATTGCGGAGCACAGGCTCCGGACGCGCAGGCTCAGCGGCCATGGCTCACGGGCCCAGCTGCTCCGCGGCATGTGGGATCTTCCTGGACCGGGGCACGAACCCGCGTCCCCTGCATCGGCAGGCGGACTCTCAACCACTGCGCCACCAGGGAAGCCCTAAGTGGTTTTTTTAAAAAAATAAATTTATTTATTTATTTGTTTTTATTTTTGGCTGTGTTGGGTCTTCGTTGCTTTGTGTGGGCTTTCTCTAGTTGTGGCGAGTGGGGGCTACACTTCGTTGCGGTGCGTGGGCTTCTCATTGCAACGGCTTCTCTTGTTGCAGATCACGGGCTCTAGGCGTGCGGGCTTCAGTAGTTGTGGCAGGCAGGCTCAGTAGCTGTGGCTCACGGGCTTTAGAGCACAGGCTCAGTAGTTGTGGTGCACGGGTTTAGTTGCTCCGTGACATGTGGGATCCTCCCGGGCCAGGGATCGAACCCATGTCCCCTGCATTGGCACGTGGATTCTTAACCACTGCACCACCAGGGAATCTCCGGTGCTAAGTGTTTTAAATGAATTATTGCACTCAGGAGATAGACAGATATAATTAGAGAGATATGGATATATACCACATGCATAAGTGTTAAGATTGTAATGTATATCCAGTTTTTTTCTTTGTGTCACTTAATATTATATCATGAACACTTGTAAAAATGAGAGGATTTAAAACAAAATGTAGTTACCACGTGGACAGATAATGAAGAAGGGTCACTTCATTCCTTTTGCAGAGAGTGTCAAGATGTGTGACCTTGGGTAGGTCATTTTTCCTCTTAAATCTTCAGTTTCTGCATTTGTAAAATGTATATAATATAATATCTACCCTGCCTACTTTACAGGATTATAGGGTCAATGATAACATCAGCAATAATAAATTGCTGCCCATGAAACTCTGCTGTGTTTCTGACTCACACACATTTTGTCATGATTATGATTTTACCAATCCCATAAAGTGGATGAAGTCTTGTTTTCCAGAAGGGGGACTAGAACCTTAAAGATATTATGTGGCTTTTCCAAGGATACATGCATGGTCAGCTGGGTGATAATCATGGAGCCCATGTCCTTCCACTGCACTGTGCTGTACCAAGCCTGTGGGATTCCGAACATGAGAGAGCTGCCCGCCCTTCACAGGGCTATAATGTCTTAGCAGCAAAGGTTTGCTCCTGTCATTTTCCAGGATTAACTTTCCACAATTTTAGTTCTTCAGAAGACCCCTTCTTGTTCATGTTGTTTGGTTCTGTAATATATGTCACTCACTGCAAGAACTCTGGAGCTCCATTGAAGCAGCATCCAGAGAGGGATGAACTCATTAAAATGGACCTGCAACCATTCAGGATTTCCAACTTTTAAAAGGCTGAGGAAGGGAAAGAATACATTTTAACATTTGCCTGAGCTTCACTTATTTAATCTGTGCCACAACCTCAATTTCCTTGATATGTCTCGCAAAATCCATGACAAAATATGACTTGAGCAACTAATTTTGTGAGGCTATAATGGATGCAGAGAAGTTCACTCCTCAATTTTCCCTTCTGCTTTTGCCTTCAGAAAGTGTAGAGATCCATTTTCTCTTGAAAAACTGGAACTTCATTCAATCCTTTTACTTTGTCAAGTCACTATTATGGCTTTGCTGTCTGAAGTTTTCCTGTGAGAGTGTTGCACTTTCTCACTCCCTACGCTGGACCTAGCCTTACTTTGGGGCCAACGAAATGTGAGAAGACCAGCCCTGAGCAGAAGCTTTTAAAACCACTGCAAGTTTTTCACAGAACTAGAACAAAAAATTTCACAATTTGTATGGAAACACAAAAGACCCTGAATAGCCAAAGCAATCTTGAGAAAGAAAAACGGAGCTGGAGGAATCAGGCTCCCTGACTTCAGACTATACTACAAAGCTACAGTAATCAAGGCAGTATGGTACTGGCACAAAAACAGAAAGATAGATCAATGGAACAGGATAGAAAGCCCAGAGATAAACCCACGCACATATGGTCACCTTATTTTTGATAAAGGAGGCAAGAATATACAATGGAGAAAAGACAGCCTCTTTGATAAGTGGTGCTGGGAAAACTGGAAAGCTACATGTAAAAGAATGAAATTAGAATACTCCCTAACACCATACACAAAAATAAACTCAAAATGGATTAAAGGCCTAAATGTAAGGCCAGACACTATAAAATGCTTAAAGTAAAATATAAGCAGAACACTCTATGACATAAATCACAGCAAGATCCTTTTTGACCCACCTCCTAGAGAAATGGAAATAAAAACAAAAATAAACAAATGGGACCTAATGAAACTTCAAAGCTTTTGCACAGCAAAGGAAACCATAAGCAAGATGAAAAGACAGCCCTCAGAATGTGAGAAAATATTTGCAAATGAAGCAACTGGCAAAGGATTAATCTCCAAAATTTACAAACAGCTCATGCAGCTCAATATCAAAAAAACAAACAACCCAATCCAAAAATGGGCAAAAGACCTAAACAGACATTTCTCCAAAGAAGATATACAGATTGCCAACAAACACATGAAAGGATGTTCAACATCACTAATCATTAGAGAAATGCAAATCAAAACTACAATGAGGTATCACTTCACACCAGTCAGAATGGCCGTCATCGAAAAGTCTACAAACAATAAATGCTGGAGAAGGTGTGGAGAAAAGGGAACCCTCCTGCACTGTTGGTGGGAATGTAAATTGATACAGCCACTATGGAGAACAGTATGGAGGTTCCTTAAAAAACTAAAAATAGAACTACCATCCGACCCCACAATCCCACTACTGGGCATATACCCTGAGAAAACCATAATTCAAAAAGAGTCATGTACCACAATGTTCATTGCAGCTCTGTTTATGATAGCCAGGACGTGGAAACAACCTAAGTGTCCATCGACAGATGAATGGATAAAGAAGATGTGGCACATACATGCAATGGAATATTACTCAGCCATAAAAAGAAACGAAATTGAGTTATTTGTAGAGAGGTGGATGGACCTAGAGTCTGTCATACAGAGTGAAGTAAGTCAGAAAGAGAAAAACAAATACTGTATGCTAACACATATATGTGGAATCTAAAACAACCTAGGTGCAGGACAGGAATAAAGACACAGACGTAGAGAATGGACTTGAGGACATGGGGAGGGGGAAGGGTAAGCTGGGACGAAGTGAGAGAGTGGCATGGACATGTATACACTACCAAAGGTAAAATAGATAGCTAGTGGGAAGCAGCCACATAGCACAGGGAGATCAGCTCAGTGCTCTGTGACCACCTAGAGGGCTGGGAGGGAGATGCAAGAGGGAGGAGATATAGGGATATATGTATAGCTGATTCACTTTGTTATAAAGCAGAAACTAACACACCATTGTAAAGCAATTATACTCTAATAAAGATGTTAAAAAAGAAATTACAAAATTAAAAAATTAAAAAAAATAAATAAAATCAAGGGGAAACAGATGCCAAGATGACCCAGATGTTGAAATCAGCAAATAAGGACTTTATAACAGTTATTAGAAATGTGTTTAAGGACTTAAAATTTAAAACAACGATAAGGATTAAAATCTTAGGAGAGATATAGACACTATAACAAAAAACAAATACAAATCCTAGAATTGAAAATTACAGCATATAAATTAAAAAATTTTCTGTGTCCTTAACAGCATATTGAATGGTGTAAAAGAAAAAATAAAAGCAGTGAATTTGAAGACTGGTAAATAGAAATGATCAATCTCAAGAACAGAAAGACAAAGAATTGGGAGGAAAAAAAAAGAAACAGACCTTCTGTGACCTGTGAGATAATATCAACTAAACTATCATATTTGTAAGAAGAGTCCCAAAAGGAGAGGAGAGAGGGAAGGAGCAATATACATTTTCTAAAGAAATGACAAGTGACAATTTCTCACATTAGGTAAAAAATCTACAAAATCAGCAAGTGTAACAACACCAGCAAGATGAATACACACACACCCACACTCATTCTTAGGCATATCAAAGTAAAATATATGAAAAACAAAAATAAAGATAAAAATTTTAAAAGCACTGAGAGAAGAATAAAAATGACAAGTTACATGCAAAGGAACAAAAGAGACCGGCTGCCTTCCTTTCAGAAACAGCAGATTCCAGGAGACAAAGGAACAACAATCCAGATTACAGTATTTTGAGAAATATTCATCAAAAATATTGGTGAAATAAAGATATTTTCAAATATTTAAAAGCTGAGATATTTTGCACTCCATTTTTATTAGATTTTATGTATAACTGACATACAGCAAAATGCACATATTTCAACAGGTAAAAAAAAGAAAAAGAACCAATGCAAGTCTCTGCCATATTCCATTTTCTCTGCCCCTAGACCATCATGTCTCTGGTAGGAGATATTCCTTCAGCCTTTGTTCTGGAATGAAGAAGACAGGATCAGAGCCATAGTTCTTGAGTTTCAACATGGGTGAGAAACAAACCTTTATTGTTGCAAGCCACTGAGATGATATTGGGCTTATTTGTTACTGTTGCATGTCTTATACATTGCTGACTGATACAGTGGGTTATGTCTTTTCTTTCACTCAATCATTTGCTATTATTGAAGTCCTTAGAATACTTGTGACTGTGCACTGTGTGGTGCTCTATGCTATAGCAATGGTTTGTAACCTTGGCTACCCGTTAGAATAATCCAAGGAAGTTCTGTCGGTTTGGTTTATGACGAATCCCTGGGCTACATTCTGGATTAATTGAATTAGAATCCCTGGGTGTAGGTCGAAGCATTGGTATTTTAAGAAGCTCTTTAAGAGTTTGTAAAGTGCAACCAGGGGTGACAACCACTACTTTAGAGGGAAAGAATTTTGAATTCTTCAGGAATAAGTGTGGTCACTGAGATAGACGATCTACTTGCAGAAAAAGGGTAAAGGAAGAAATTTCCAGGGAAAAGAAAAAACAAAAATACTGAATCACTGTGCTGTACACCTGAAACTAATATAATATTGTAAATCAACTATACTTAAATTAAAAAATAAAAGAAAAAGACTGCCATCACAGCTGAAGAAAGAAGAAGAGAGTCCCTGTCTTTAAGTCAGTTTCACAGCAAAGAGACAATCTGAATTTAGCTGAGGCAGTTGGCATGTAGTAAGGAAGGTGATGAATTTCAGGTAAATGGGAAGTAGAGTCCCTCAGAAAACCATCCTCATCTGATTATTAAGGATCCCCATGAGATCAAGAAAGACCAAAAGATAAGATTTTCTATATGCTTAACCATTATAGTACAGCTAGGATATACCCACAGGAAACTGGTAACACAGAGGAGAAAAGTAGGTTTTCAGCTTCATATACCAGCCATTATGTCAGTATTATTTTATGTTAAAGATTAATTATATAATTTTGGATAAAACTATATGGTGTATATTTCCAGTGTTTCCAACAGTGTTGAGGAAGAGGTGAGTGGAGTATTCCAACTTATAATTTTCTATGAATATTTTTATTTTGGGAAATAAGTATAGAAATACACTAACATTAGTATATTAGTATTATCAGGTTTTTGAGACCAAGGAATTGTAACATATATCGTGGCTATAAAATTCAATCTGTCCTTACAAAGAGGATAGTAATAAAGTTGGGAAGAAAAGATGGCCCTAGCAGATAATGCCATTTCACCTTTTTCTCTTGAGTAAATTATATTCATCCATCCATCCATCCACAATCATTCCAACGTTTATTGAACACTTAATATTCATTCATTTCATTCATTCAGTCAACATTTATTGAGAGTGTACCACACTCCAGGCACTAATGCCAGGTTAAAAAAGTCCCAATATGCTTGTCCCTGGAGACATTGTGAAATCAAATAAGCTAATGTAGATAGAAAGCATATATGTATACTTTGACATGCTATTAAAACATGAAGGCTTATTATTATCCAGTCTTTAATATCACTGCTGTGTAATCCAATGTGGTAATATTTTTCAGTCCATTGACAGGCACAAATATTTCCCAGGGCTCCACAAACTTGCAATTAAGAAACTGGAAACATTCATAAATATACAAGTTGACTAATTAATCACTAATTAGTTAGAAGACTGGGTATTGTAATCACCCTAATATATATTGGTTAATGTCATGGAATGGAAAGAAGAGTTTTGCTACATTATATTATGTCAAAATTTGCATAAAGATTTCACTAAAATATTTAATGGGACCTGCCAGTCCTGAGCCATGGCCAGCCAGCCAGTCATTTATGATATCTTATTGGTCTCTGGCAATTTGGGCATCATATTAACAAGTGATCTTTCAATTCTGTCAAAGAAAACTGGAACATTTTCAACACCTATAATATTTCAAGATTTTTATTGACCGCTCAATGGCAATATATAAACATTATTAGTTTGTCTTGCATTTGAAGAGACTAAAGCACAGAAAGGCCAAGAAACGAGCCCAAGATCATTCAGATGGACCTTAGGTTGACTGGACCTTGCTTGGCTTTCAAACTTCATTTCTAAGCTCTGCTTCACCCCAGCCACCTGACAAATCCCAAGAATTAGATAGTAGTTCTACTGTCATTTTCACTTTTACTGTATTATGATAGATTTAGGTGCTCTTACATTTGTTTGTTTTAATGCAAAGTCTCTGTGGCTTCCCAACCAGTATCAGAGAAAGCCTAAAAGAGAAGTTAATGGTTTCCGCATAGATACTTCTCAATTTCTTGAGAGAGACTTAGTTGTTCTTCCCTTTGAACCCACGTATTTATTGGTTCATTCCTCTCTGGTAGTATCTCAAGATATTGGAATGAAACGTTGATATCCTAAGTAAGTTAAAGCCCAATGATGCTTTGTTTTTAGCTGCTATTGCTCCATGAAGCTTGAATCATCACTGGCTCAGCATAACTCCTCCCAAAGAAAAACCTTGTCCTTGTAATTTATTATGAAATGTCGATAGAGCTGCTGCCTGAGGACCCTGGCTTCTAAGGTGGCAGCACCACTGTGTTGTTTATTTCCTTGTTCAAGATTCTGGTTCCTGGGTTTTCAAATTTGGAATTTGGTTTGTTTATGATATGCACCCATGCTACCCATATTAGAAGAGAGTACTGCAAACACTGGGATACCTATTTATTAATTGAAACAATTGTCATGATAGTATAAGACTCTTGAGTCTTCTGGTGAACATGTTTCTTGCTGAAACAGCAAGCCACAACAAATCTGGGGTTCCCTTAACATGCTTAGGCATCTTAATGGCTCTTAGCATCAAGGTACATACATTGTATATAACCCTCTTTAAAATATTAGAAAGATACCTATTAAAGGGGCTGAATATTTAACCTTCTGATCAAAAGTCCCTTCATTTGGACAGTGCTGGAAACCCTCAGTTGTTGCTATCGGCCTTTTGTGACCCTGTATTGACCCTGTTCTGGTGATGGTAAGGAAATTCAAACTAGGACAGTCTTGAATTACTTGAATTACTTCTGCATCTCACTCCTTATCAGGTCTGCTTTCCTGTAGACCCTTGCTTTTTCACTTCCACTTTAGTTCATTAATACTTTACCTGCTATTGGACTTTGATCTTGGATTTCTCAGATCTACTCTTGGTTCTCTCTAGGACTGTGTCTTGGACATACAATTTCAGTCTATCTTTCTGGCCTTGAGGACCCAACTTCCCCCCAGTGGCCCAGTTAACTGGTGCTACTCCTGATTTGTACCAGTTAAGCACCCAGAGAGGAGGCAGACATTCATTGACTTTCCTCTCCCAAGATTCCTCTCATACCAGACCCATTTTATTTAAGCAGTCTTCTTCATATACATTCAGAACTTTGACTTTCACTAGATTTTCTTACAATTAAGAGGACAGTAGATTAGATTACCAAGATCTTCTTCCTTCTGTCTTTTCCCTGAGAGATGAGTCAGTTGCATATAGTCTTCTGAAAATGTCTTATTCATTATATGCTGATTTTACTTAACTATATCTCAGAGTTTAGGAATGTCTTATTTTTGCCCTTATGCCATTGAATAACTAGAACATTACCTTTGGGGACATTCCTTTGCACTTTAAAGTGTTTTCATGCCCTTTTTCTCATCTCCTTCCAACAGTCCTATGAGGTGGAGGTTACCATGGAGGAAATACCTCATTTTGGCAAATTTTTGGATTTCCCCTTACATCTGTGATTTTGATCACGGCTGGAAAAATCAGAGCGACTGACAGAGGCCAGTTAATGTCTCTAGACAAGGAGATTGGGGAAAGCAAAAGAAACATAAAAACAAAGTTGACAACAACAAAAGCCTAATTTACAGAAGGATGAAAAATGGGCGGGTAGCAGGGCCCTGCACATGTTGCATCAGCCTTAGAAAGAGAGCCTCTTGGCCAAAGCACTTGGAGTCAGAACCTTTGCCAAGGGGCCACTCAAATGAGGCTTTGGATACACAAACAGCATTGCTGGTGAGCTATTGGCACATCGCTGTGTTTTCTGGGCCCATGGAAATTCTTTCTCAGACCTGTTCCTCGAAAGAAAGTTGAATTATTCTTCAACAGCCAAGGCCTGACTTTGATGTAACTGCTGTGAGCAGGCCTTGGCCTCAGGGGCTGTGCAGAAACACTCTCACCTGCCCCTACCACTCAGGCATCACACCTGGGCCCCCATCGGGCGACTGCTGTATCCTCCTCCTCTCACTGCTTCTTTCACTCCAGGTGGCATTTACTCCAATTTGTGCCCCCGGCTGAGCTGTAGCAGTTGACAGTGACTTTTGGGGATATGTGTTTAGAGAATCTTGCTGCCTCTCAAAGAGAGCCAGTACTCCATCCTTCTCTAAAGCTCTGTATGGCTGGCTGGTCTCTCTGCCTTTAGTTTTCTTTCTCCCTTATTCACAAACACACTGCTTAAAAAATTTAACAACCAACATCCTTGTTCATACCATGTCCCTGTTCGTAAATCTCCTGTGGCTTTCCGTTATATGTAGGTGCCAGACTGAGAGCCCTGGGCATGGCATTCTCATGATCTAGCAATGAGCTCCCATAGCATGTGGCCTGAGGGTCTCTTTTGGGAAATATTATTCCTTGTTATGTGTGGTGCTACTTGTGTGTGAGCATCTTCTCTCTTGCCCAACTTTAAGCCTCTTGATGGTTAGGTCCACATCTGCCTGTCTAACTGAATCTGATGCCTCTCAGAGTACCAACCAGAGCACCTGACTCAGAGCAGATGCTCAGAGTATATTTGCTGCATGTGATAAATAATGAATGAGTTTCATGAGTAACATTTTCCGTCCGAGCAAAGCAGCCAATCTGGTGTTGAATGAATGGCCTGGATGACTGCTTTTTCTTGTATATGCTTTTATTTGGAGAATTTTTTAAAAAGAAGAAAAGTATGAAGAATAATAAAAAACAGAGTATCATGCACCCATTATCCCAATGAACCATTGGTAACATTTTTTTTTTCATATTTGCTTCAGAGTTTTAATGAAAGAAACAAAACATACTAGATTCATGTGACCCTTTGTCTTATATCTCATTCCCATTCTGCTTTATCTCTTCTCAGAGACGAGTACTATTATGAATCTTTTGTGAATGCCTTTTATGTTTTCTTATACTTTTACATACAAATATATGCATCAACTGATATATAGCAGGAGTTAACAAACTGTGGTCCATGGGACAAATCGAACCCATAGCCTGTTTCTCTAAAGACTGCAAACTAAGAATGGATTTTCCATTTTAAAGAGTTGTGAAAAAAAGACAACAACAAAAAGAATAATATGTGACAGATGGCATATATGACATGCAAACCCTAAAATATTTACTATTTGTCTTTTGCAGAAAAAGTTTGCCAACCCCTGATATATAATATTGACTTCGTTTTAAAAGGATCTTGTATCCTACAATCATTCTGAAACTTGCTTGAATATTCAGCCCTATTCTTGAATTCTATGTTTGTTGACATATGTATCTACTTTAGTCCTTTTAATGGCTGCATGGTATTCCATCATATTAATATAGTACACTTTTCCTATTCATCCCCATGCTAGATGGACAGTGACATTGTTTACACCCTTTCACTATTAAAAAAAAGTCAAGAAACATTAGGTACTTTGTGTAAATGAGAGTTGCTCAAGGGTTACATTCCTGGAAGTGTAATCACTGGTTTATAGGGAATGTGCATTCTTTTTTTTTTTTTTTTAACATCTTTATTGGAGTATAATTGCTTTACAATGGTATGTTAGTTTCAGCTTCACAACAAAATGAATCAGTTATATATATACATATATTCCCATATCTCTTCCCGCTTGCGTCTCCCTCCCTCCCACCCTGCCTATCCCACCCCTCCAGGCGGTCACAAAGCACCGAGCTGATCTCTCTGTGCTATGCGGCTGCTTCCCACTAGCTAACTACCTTACTTTTGGTAGTGTATATATGTCCATGCCTCTTTATCGCTTTGTCACCGTTTACCCTTCCCCCTCCCCATAGCCTCAAGTCCATTCTCTAGTAAGTCTGTGTCTTTATTCCTGTTTCACCCCTAGGTTTTTCATGACATTTTTTTTTTAAATTCCATATATATGTGTTAGCATACGGTATTTGTCTCTCTCTTTCTGACTTACTTCACTCTGTATGACAGACTCTAGGTCTATCCACCTCATTACAAATAGCTCAATTTCGTCTCTTTTTATGGCTGAGTAATATTCCATTGTATATATGTGCCACATCTTCTTTATCCATTCATCCGATGATGGACACTTAGGTTGTTTCCATCTCTGGGCTATTGTAAATAGAGCTGTAATGAACATTTTGGTACATGACTCTTTTTGAATTATGGTTTTCTCAGGGTATATGCCCAGTAGTGGGATTGCTGGGTCATATGGTAATTCTATTTGTAGCTTTTTAAGGAACCTCCATACTGTTCTCCACAGTGGCTGTATCAATTTACATTCCCACCAACAGTGTAAGAGGGTTCCCTTTTCTCCACACCCTCTCCAGCATTTATTGTTTCTAGATTTTTTGATGATGGCCATTCTGACTGGTGTGAGATGATATCTCATTGTAGTTTTGATTTGCATTTCTCTAATGATTAGTGATGTTGAGCATTCTTTCATGTGTTTGTTGACACTCTGTATATCTTCTTTGGAGAAATGTCTATTTAGGTCTTCTGCCCATTTTTGGATTGGGTTGTTTGTTTTTTTTGTTATTAAGCTGCATGAGCTGCTTATAAATTTTGGAGATTAATCCTTTGTCCGTTGCTTCATTTGCAAATATTTTCTCCCATTCTGAGGGTTGTCTTTTGGTCTTCTTTATGGTTTCCTTTGCTGTGCAAAAGCTTTGAAGTTTCATTAGGTCCCATTTGTTTACTTTTGTTTTTATTTCCATTTCTCTAGGAGGTGGGTCAAAAAGGACCTTGCTGTGATTTATGTCACAGAGTGTTCTGCCTATGTTTTCCTCTAAGAGTTTGATAGTTTCTGGCCTTACATTTAGGTCTTTAATCCATTTTGAGCTTATTTTTGTGTATGGTGTTAGGGAGTGATCTAATCTCATACTTTTACATGTAGCTGTCCAGTTTTCCCAGCACCACTTATTGAATAGGCTGTCCTTTCTCCACTGTACATTTCTGCCTCCTTTGTCAAAGATAAGGTGACCATATGTGCGTGGGTTTATCTCTGGGCTTTCTATCCTGTTCCATTGATCTATCTTTCTGTTTTTGTGCCAGTACCATACCGTCTTGATAACTGTAGCTTTGTAGTATAGTCTGAAGTCTGGGAGCCTGATTCCTCCAGTTCCTTCTTTCGTTCTCAAGATTGCTTTGGCTATTCGGGGTCTTTTGTGTTTCCATACAAATTGTGAAATTTTTTGTTCTAGTTCTGTGAAAAATGCCAGTGGTAGTTTGATAGGGATTGCATTGAATCTATAGATTGCTTTGGGTAGTAGAGTCATTTTCACAATGTTGATTCTTCCAATCCAAGAACATGGTATATCTCTCCATCTATTTGTATCATCTTTAATTTCTTTCATCAGTGTCTTATAATTTTCTGCATACAGATCTTTTGTCTCCTTAGGTAGGTTTATTCCTAGATATTTTATTCTTTTTGTTGCAATGGTAAATGGGAGTGTTTTCTTGATTTCACTTTCAGATTTTTCATCATTAGTATATAGGAATGCCAGAGATTTCTGTGCATTAATTTTGTATCCTGCCACTTTACCAAATTCATTGATTAGCTCTAGTAGTTTTCTGGTAGCATCTTTAGGGTTCTCTATGTATAGGATCATGTCATCTGCAAACAGTGATAGCTTTACTTCTTCTTTTCCGATTTGGATTCCTTTTATTTCCTTTTCTTCTCTGATTGCTGTGGCTAAAACTTCCAAAACTATGTTGAATAAGAGTGGTGAGAGTGGGCAACCTTGTCTGGTTCCTGATCTTAGTGGAAATGCTTTCAGTTTTTCACCATTGAGGATGATGTTTGCTGTGGGCTTGTCATATATGGCCTTTATTATGTTGAGGAAAGTTCCCTCTATGCCTACTTTCTGCAGGGTTTTTATCATAAATGGGTGTTGAATTTTGTCAAAAGCTTTCTCTGCATCTATTGAGATGATCATATGGTTTTTCTCCTTCAGTTTGTTAATATGGTTTATCACATTGATAGATTTGCGTATATTGAAGAATCCTTGCATTCCTGGAATAAACCCCACTTGATCATGGTGTATGATCCTTTTAATGTGCTGTTGGATTCTGTTTGCTAGTATTTTGTTGAGGATTTTTGCATCTATGTTCATTAGTGATATTGGCCTGTAGTTTTCTTTCTTTGTGACATCCTTGTCTGGTTTTGGTATCAAGGTGATGGTGGCCTCGTAGAAGGAGTTTGGGAGTTTTCCTCCCTCTGCTATATTTTGGAAGAGTTTCAGAAGGATAGGTGTTAGCTCTTCTCTAAATGTTTGATAGAATTTGCCTGTGAAGCCATCTGGTCCTGGGCTTTTCTTTGTTGGAAGATTTTTAATCACAGTTTCAATTTCAGTGCTTGTGATTGGTCTGTTCATATTTTCTATTTCTTCCTGATTCAGTCTTGGCAGGTTGTGCATTTCTAAGAATTTGTCCATTTCTTCCAGATTGTCCATTTTATTGGCATAGAGTTGCTTGTAGTAATCTCTCATGATCTCTTTTATTTCTGCAGTGTCAGTTGTTACCTCTCCTTTTTCATTTCTAATTCTATTGATTTGAGTCTTCTCCCTTTTTTTCTTGATGAGTCTGGCTAGTGGTTTATCTATTTTGTTTATCTTCTCAAAGAACCAGCTTTTAGTTTTATTGATCTTTGCTATTGTTTCCTTCATTTCTTTTTCATTTATTTCTGATCTGATTTTTATGATTTCTTTCCTTCTGCTAGCTTTGGGGTTTTTTTGTTCTTCCTTCTCCAATTGCTTGAGGTGCAAGGTTAGGTTGTTTATTCGAGATGTTTCCTGCTTCTTAAGGTGGGCTTGTATTTCTATAAACTTCCCCCTTAGAACTGCTTTTGCTGCATCCCACAGGTTTTGGGTCGTTGTGTCTCCATTGTCATTTGTTTCTAGGTATTTTTTGATTTCCTCTTTGATTCCTTCAGTGATCACTTTGTTCTTAAGTAGTGTATTGTTTAGCCTCCATGTGTTTGTATTTTTTACAGATCTTTTCCTGTAATTGATATCTAGTCTCATGGCGTTGTGGTCAGAAAAGATACTTGATACAATTTCAATTTTCTTAAATTTACCAAGGCTTGATTTGTGGCCCAAGATATGATCTATCCTGGAGAATGTTCCATGAGCACTTGAGAAAAATGTGTATTCTGTTGTTTTTGGATGGAATGTCCTATAAATATCAATTAACTCCATCTCGTTTAATGTATCATTTAAAGCTTGTGTTTCCTTATTTATTTTCATTTTGGATGATCTGTCCATTGGTGAAAGTGGGGTGTTAAAGTCCCCTACTATGAATGTGTTACTGTCGATTTCCCCTTTTATGGTTGTCAGTATTTGCCTTATGTATTGAGGTGCACCTATGTTGGGTGCATAAATATTTACAATTGTTATATCTTCCTCTTGGATCAATCCCTTGATCATTATGTAGTGTCCTTCTTTGTGTCTTCTAATAGTCTTTGTTTTAAAGTCTATTTTGTCTGATATGAGAATTGCTACTCCAGCTTTCTTTTGGTTTCCATTTGCATGAAATACCTTTTTCCATCCCCTTACTTTCAGTCTGTATGTGTCTCTAGGTCTGAAGTGGGTCTCTTGTAGACAGCAAATATATGGGTCTTGTTTTTGTATCCATTCAGCTAATCTGTGTCTTTTGGTGGGAGCATTTAGTCCATTTACATTTAAGGTAATTATCGATATGTGTGTTCCTATTCCCATTTTCTTAATTGTTTTCGGTTCGTTATTGTAGGTCCTTTCCTTCTTTTGTGTTTCTTGCCTAGAGAAGTTCCTTTAGCAGTTGTTGTAGAGCTGGTTTGGTGGTGCTGAACTCTCTCAGCTTTTGCTTGTCTGTAAAGGTTTTAATTTCTCCATCAAATCTGAATGAGATCCTTGCTGGGTAGAGTAATCTTGGTTGCAGGTTTTTCTCCTTCATCACTTTCAATATGTCCTGCCACTCCCTTCTGGCTTGCAGAGTTTCTGCTGAAAGATCAGCTGTTAACCTTATGGGGATTCCCTTGTGTGTTATTTGTTGTTTTTCCCTTGCTGCTTTTAATATGTTTTCTTTGTATTTAATTTTTGACAGTTTGATTAATATGTGTCTTGGCGTATTTCTCCTTGGATTTTTCCTGTATGGGACTCTCTGTGCTTCCTGGACTTGATTAACTATTTCCTTTCCCATATTAGGGAAGTTTTCAACTATAATCTCTTCAAATATTTTCTCAGTCCCTTTCTTTTTCTCTTCTTCTTCTGGAACCCCTATAATTCGAATGTTGGTGCGTTTAATGTTGTCCCAGAGGTCTCTGAGACTGTCCTCAGTTCTTTTCATTCTTTTTTCTTTATTCTGCTCTGCAGTAGTTATTTCCACTATTTTATCTTCCAGGTCACTTATCCGTTCTTCTGCCTCAGTTATTCTGCTATTGATCCCATCTAGAGTACTTTTAATTTCATTTATTGTGTTGTTCATCGTTGCTTGTTTCATCTTTAGTTCTTCTAGGTCCTTGTTAACTGATTCTTGCAATTTGTCCATTCTATTGTCCATTCTATCTCCAAGATTTCGGATCAACCTTACTATCATTATTCTGAATTCTTTTTCAGGTAGACTGCCTATTTCCTCTTCATTTGTTAGGTCTGGTGGGTTTTTATCTTGCTCCTTCATCTGCTGTGTGTTTTTCTGTCTTTTCATTTTGCTTATCTTACTGTGTTTGGGGTCTCCTTTTTTGCAGGCTGAAGGTTCGTAGTTCCTGTTGTTTTTTGTGTCTGTCCCCAGTGGCTAAGGTTGGTTCAGTGGGTTGTGTAGGCTTCCTGGTGGAGGGTACTAGTGCCTGTGTTCTGGTGGACGAGGCTGGATCTTGTCTTTCTGGTGGGCAGGTCCACGTCTGGTGGTGTGTTTTGGGGTGTCTGTAGACTTATTATGATTTTGGGCAGCCTCTCTGCTAATGGGTGGGGTTGTGTTCCTGTCTTGCTAGTTGTTTGGCATAGGATGTCCAGCACTGTAGCTTGCTGGTCGTTGAGTGAAGCTGGGTGCTGGCGTTGAGATGGAGATCTCTCCGAGATTTTTGCTTTTGATATTATGTGCAGCTGGGAGGCCTCTTGTGGACCAGTGTCCTGAAGTTGGCTCTCCCACCTCAGAGGCACAGCACTGACTCCTGGCTGCAGCACCAAGAGCCTTTCATCCACAGGGCTCCTTAATTTGGGATGATTCGTTGTCTATTCAAGTATTCCACAGATGCAGGGTATATCAAGTTGATTGTGGAGCTTTAATCCGCTGCTTCTGAGGCTGCTGGGAGAGATTTCCCTTTCTCTTCTTTGTTCTCACAGTTCCCAGGGGCTCAGCTTTAGATTTGGCCCCGCCTGTGCGTGTAGGTCGCCGGAGGGCGTCTGTTCTTTGCTCAGACAGGACGGGGTTAAAGGAGCCGCTGATTCGGAGGCTCTGGCTCACCCAGGCCGGGGGGGTAGGGAGGGTCACGGAGTGCGGGGCGGGCCTGCAGCGGCAGAGGCCGGCGTGACGCTGCAGCCTGAGGCGAGCCGAGCGCTCTCCCGGGGGAGCCGTCCACGGATCCCGGGACCCTGGCAGTGGCGGGCTGCACAGGCTCCCCGGAAGGGCGTGTGGCTAGTGACCTGTGTTCGCACACAGGCCTCCTGGCGGCGGCAGCAGCGGCCCTAGCGTCCCATGTCCGTCTCTGGGCTCCGCACTCTTAGCCGCGGCTCGCGCCCGTCCCTGGAGCCCTCTCAAGCAGCGTTCTTAATCCCCCCCTCGTGCACCAGGAAACAAAGAGGGACGTAAAAGTCTCTTGCCTCTTCGGCAGGTCCAGACCCCTCCCCGGACTCTCTCCCGGCCAGCGGCGGCGCACCAATGCCCTGCAGGCTGTGTTCACGCCGCCAACTTCAGTCCTCTCCCGGGGCTCCGACAAAAGCCGGAGCCTCAGCTCCCAGCCCCGCCCGCCCCGTCGGGCGAGCAGACAAGCCTCTCGGCTGGTGAGTGCCGGTCGGCCCCGATCCTCTGCGCTGGAATCTGTCCGCTTTGCCCTCCGCACCCCTGTTGCTGTGCTCTCCTCCGCGGCTCCCAAGCTCCCCCACTCCGCCTCCCGAAGTCTCCACCCGCGAAGGGGCTTCCTAGTGTGTGGACACTTTTCCTCCTTCACAGCTCTCTCCCGCTGGTGCGGGACCCGTCCCTATCCTTTTGTCTCTGTTTAGTTTTTTCTTTTGCCCTAACCAGGTACGTGGGGGGTTCCTTGCCTTTTGGGAGGTCTGAGGTCTTCTGCCAGCGTTCAGTAGGTGCTCCGGAGGAGTTGTTCCACGCGTAGATGTATTTCTGGTGTATCTGTGGAGAGGAAGGTGATCTCCGCGTCTTACTCTTCCGCCATCTTCCCGGAAGTCTCTGGGAATGTGCATTCTTAAGAGTTGGAATAGAACCAAACTATTCTTGGCAGTAGTTGTAAATATTTCAACACTTACCTTCACTTTGAGATATATTCCTAATTGCTGCAAGCTTCAGCTCTCCCACTGTCCCAGCAAATGGAAAAGACAGCCCCTGCCGTAACAGCCTTCAGTGTTCTATTGCCTTCATGTAACAGACAAAACAGTGGAAAT
The DNA here is from genome assembly GCF_949774975.1 of Lagenorhynchus albirostris. NCBI lineage: Eukaryota > Metazoa > Chordata > Mammalia > Artiodactyla > Delphinidae > Lagenorhynchus > Lagenorhynchus albirostris. The sequence goes on along the minus strand of NC_083111.1, from coordinate 71,196,326 downwards.
AAAAGCCCTTTCAAAAGCTGTAAGGTGCTGTGACTTTAAAGAGGTTACCTACAAGGACATCAAGAAAGACTCTTGGCAGACTGAATGGAAATGACAAAGGCAGAAGGCACTCTCTGGGGAGACTTTGTCAAAAGGATGCTGAATAGCATTCCACTTCAAACAACGTCTGGTGACAGGTGTTCTGCTCTGTGGCAACTTAGTCCACCGCACACCCCCAGGTGCTCTCAGTGAACACTGTGGTCGGGACCACTTCCCTCTAGGTCTACAACTCCAGGAACAAAGACTGACAGACAGAACCCCATGAGGCCAGTTGTGATTGCCCTGAAGAAGCATGTATTGAGCACTCACTGTGCGACTCGCCCTGAGCCAGAGGCTGAGACCAAGGCAAGGGAAAGGAACACACAAGAAAGATAAACAAATGAGGGAGGGTCCTTGTTTCCAGTTGCTAGTGGCCTAATGACTCCCTGGCTTGAGAACCGATAGGTGCTTAGTTCTTTCAGGATCATCTTGATCCATTGAAGAGATAATTATGTATGATCTAAACACAGAGGGGAATGAACCCACACGACTCAGTCCAAGCTGTAGGACCATCGCATATATTCCTTAGGTACTCTAGACATTATTCCTCACTTGCAAAATGAAGGGATTGCACAAAATGGTTTTCCCTAGTATGTAAATATATCCCTAATTTTGTACCCTCCACCACTGCCACTGCTGCAAATTAGGGTCCATCACCACTCACCTGGACTAATACAATAGGCAGCTAGATGTCTCTCTGGCTCCAGTCTCTCCCTGGTCTACACTGCTGCCAGAGAGAAATATCTTGTGCGTGAAGTTGACCCTTTAAGAAGCCCATTATCTCCAGCTGAAGTCCAACAACATAATACAGAGAACAGGGCTTTGATCCTCTCCTTCCTGACTGTCTAGACTCAACTCCAACACTTCTCAAACTCCTGGATTGTTTGTAGTTCCTGGAAGGGACCACACTGTTTCGTATGTTCCTGAGTCTTGTCACACTCCCTCTGAAAGAAACTTGAGATCCTTTTAAGGACTGTCTCACATGCATTCTTATAATCCAAGTATCGAGGACAACAGTTGACGCCTAGTGGATCCACAAAACGTGTTTTTAAAATTAATGAATGCATGAATGACATAGTGTAACTACTCATCTTCATAGTTGGTTGCTTCTTCTTAGAGGAAAGGCTTACTGTTTCCTCAAATGAACATGGAAATGAACTTGCAAAGTGCATAGCAACAGAGTGACAAGTTCAAAGCTCAATTTCCAGTTCTAACTTCTACTAAACAGCTGTGTGGCTTGGAGCACACCATTTAACCTCTTTGAGTCTCAGTGTCTCCTCTGTAACATGGGGTTAAACACTACCTACTTCACAAGTTTATTTGGACAATCAATTCACTGTATGGGAAACATCTGGTGAATGGCTGGCAGATAATGGACTCTCAAGTGTGCCTGAGTCTGCTAAAGTCTTGGTTGGGGGAAATCTTCTATGTCGGGAATTCTCTTGTGGTCCAGTGTTTAGGAGTCGGTGCTTTCACTGCTGGGGCCCGGGTGCGATCCCTTGGTCCAGCAACTAAGATCCCCTACGCTGCATGGTGTGGCCAAAAAAAAAAAAAAGAAAAAAGGTTTCTATGTCAGGTCAGGGTGTTAGGGTCTGCTCTTGTTTCCCGGACTTCTCCTTTACGAAACCTTGTTTCTTCCCAGCGTGTGTGTGCATGCATGCGCCCTAGGCTCACAAACACTAGTGACTGTTCGTGTGAACGTGAACTAATCAGCTTTCTCTCTGGACCTAAGCTCAGTCATCTGTTAGTTAAAGGAGCGGGATCAGATCAGGATGGACAAGTCTATGGCACACATGTCCTCGCTCCCTTCTCCCTTGTCCTTGACAGACATTATTAATTGATGTTGGTCCTGTTTCACTGAGAATCCTTCCAGGAAGCCACTACCAGTTGATCAGAGATGGCTCCTGAGTTGATCTTATCCAAGATTTCTTATAGCTCTGCCACCCTGTACATCTCAAGAAAAATAAGGGAAGTATTTGTGATGGAGAAGTTGCCCTGATTCTCTTACCATTCTTTGCTAGCATGGTGAGTTTTCTACGACATGTTACTCAAGCCCCAGACCAGAGTGACAGAGGAGGGGCAGCCAGCAACACCACCAGGGACTTGTGGGTGTCTTTGCCATTAGTTGAGATTCTTGATCTGGCTTCAGTTGGCATGCAGCACTGATAGCTTATTCAGTAATCACCCCAATAGCCAGCAGTTGTTAAAAAAAACCAAATAACACAACACAAACCAGCAAAACAAAACTAAAGTCAAAACAATAAAAATGCAGAATTAATTCCCTTTAAAGAGGTAATCAGCTAAAAATTTGACATTTTAACTAGAGCTAATACACGAAGGGAAAAGACACCTTGTAGATTTTATCAGCATTAATATGAAGTAATAGGGTTGCTCACCATAACTTTATTTCTCTTTGGGGCTTTTGCATCTAGTATATAGCCCATCATCTGCTCTGAGAAATGTTAATTCATCATGAAGCTGCAAAGAGTAGAGGTCACAGAGACCAGGCCAGTGTTCTAATTCAGATTCAACTTTCGCATGGCAACAGTGCCTCCCAGGAAAGCACTAGAGTCTTTCCAACACTTTCACAAGTAATTGACCCCCATAATTATTGAAGAATTCAGAGTGAAGAGATGGTGTCCATGTTAGAAAAAAACAGTTCTCTATTCATTCAGGAAAATTGTTGAGGACTTAACTATGTGTTGGGCTTGGGGAACACACATATGAACCAGAAAAAAGCCCAATGACCACAGTCCCGTAGGGAGAAGAAGAGTTGAAGATCAGTTGGCATGCACTGGTATGATTGTGTTGGTTGCTTCCAGCCAACATCAGTTAGGACCAGTTAGAATTTCTGCCACACTAGCTAGTTAAGTCTTTTCAATATTCCGCCTGCCTATTTGCTGGCCATAGTTGCTTAATCAAATAACAAGAACTATCAAAGAGGTAAGAACAATGTATTCTGAGAACAGGATGCTCAATTCTGGCAATTTCTAGAGGAAATGAGGCAGAGTGGGATTGTGGAGGGTGGGAAGGGATTCATCAGCTTGTAGTGATGGAAGGGTACTCTGAAAAAAGAAAATAGGATGTTTAAAGGCTGTGTGTAGGATCTCATAGCACTTTTGGTGACCTGCGTGGAATTTATCATGGCTATATTACATGAATTTTTTTGTGTCAGCAAATAATTGTCATGAGGGAGGGACCATGCCTCTTTTGTTGCACAAGCACTTCATACTATGCCTGGAATATAGATGCCACCGACTAAATCTTTGTTGAGTGGATGGTTGAATGAATGAGGGTGTGGTGGGGAGATGCAGCCAGGGAAGCTTGGGCACCAGCTAATGAAGGACTCCATTCGCCATTTTAAAGAACTTTTAAAATACTTCATCCTGCAGGTAATAGAGAGCATTTGAAAGTTATTTGTGGGTTTGTGAAACTGGAGGTAGTGAACGATGAGGGCATGGATACAGGGATTCATCAGCCTGTCAATTACGAGAAGAGACAATAGGATGCACAGCTGGCAGTGACAGTGACGTAACCTCCAGCACCAGCTACCTCTTCACGTCCTTGGCTTCTGTCTTAGCTTAGTTTGAATTGCAAGGCATTCCCAGCTGGTCCTTGTCCCCATTCTATAACCGTTTAATTTCTTCTCACTGGCACCTTCTCCCCATCCTCCCGTTCTCATCAATGTGAACTTCTTGTCTCTCACAACTGAGCTCAAATCTCTTGTCTCCTCGTAAGGCATTTATGAACTGTTGTCTCTCTTCTCAGCCCAACATTCCTGGTAGAATTAGAATTTCCTTGAGTCCTCATGATACCCAATACAGCTTTCTTCCCTGGCATCGACTCAAGGCCATTATTCATTTTTCTGGATTCTTCATTTCATCACAAGCCTTAGAAGCCAGGCACGATGTCATACCCAAATTTGTAACCAATCTCAGTACAAAGCACAGGGCTTGGCTTTAGCAAGTACTCAGAAATAAGCCATACATTAAAAAAATTAGTTGAATTGTAAAGAAAGAACTAACAAATTGGCAAATGGGACATTTTCATGGGAGGTTGCCTGTGAAAGGGCTTACTAGCTGCTGATGGTGGAGCCAGAAAGCAGTGGATGGCTGCAATCTGTCTTAGTTAAAATTTGTAATAAACTGAGTTGACTTAGGAAAGGGCACCTCTTTCTTACGCTGGAATCTAAACTATTAGCCCGCATTATATATGCCATCAAAAGACACTTCTTTTGGACTGAGAGCGCCTTTTGAAAAGAAGCTGCGAGCCCAGAGATCTTGCAGAGTGTTAGAAGAGCCCAGCATGGATTTTTGTTGCTCAGTTCAAAAGACATTAGACTGGACTGTCTATGTCAATTCAGAATTCCTTCTCCTTGCCATATAGGAAGTAGTGACTCACGAGGACCAAGAAGAGAGATTGCACACACCTTGATTCTTTTTTATCTCATGGTCTTTCTCACACGTCCATTCTCCTTTGTATTTCTCTTGTACCCCAAAGATTGGAGGACATTTTCTAGTATTCTTCTCTTTCAAAAAGGGATGGGAGGGCAAGGCATGAGGTGTGCCTTTCCCTTGACATTGTGTAGACAGTGCTAACTGATGATAGAAATCTTTCCTTTTGAATCTGAATGGAATCTAAAAATCTTTCCTGGCAACCATTCTCCATCAGAGGTTGCATAAAAACTATTTTCATTCTGTGTTCTATAGCCTATAGGCTATAAGAGATCCCTGCTAAATATTAGATTGAATCCTGGGAAATTGCCATTTTTTGTAATGACTAAAAATGGTCAAATATTGGGGATTTCATACATTTCAACCTGGAGAAATTTGATAGCTTTGACATCATGTCCCAGAGTTCTCTGAGTAGATGTGCAGATCACATCTCTTGCAATGATTCTTTGATATACGTGAGTGTAACACTTGACTTATAGCTTCAAAAGCTGATCTGAATAACCCTCTTTCTTTATGGTGCATGTAACTTCATAAGCCAATGTTTCTCAAAGCCTGGTCTGCCATAACTTTGCAAAAGGTACCAAGTCGGGTTTATTTTCGGGGGGTCAGGCAGATAACTCTGTGGTATCATTGGAAGAGTTCCAAGGAATCCTACCATTAGAAATGCACTCCTTCGTGCTAGGGCATTGTGTCTCCAAAAGAGTCCTCTCTGCCAATCAAATATCTCTGAAGAATTGACATGTCAACATTAACTATTGACACTTAACACACATTTATGTTACATAAGATGGATCATTGTTTCTCAATGAGGGTGGTATTTCCCCCCAAGGGATATTTAACAATGACTGGAGACATTTTTGACGGGGTTGCTACTGGTATTTAGTGCTTCTATACATCTTGCAGGGCATAGGGCAGCCCTCTATAACAAAGAATTATCCAGTCCAAAATACCAGTAGTATGAAGATGGAGAAACTCTGAAATGGTTAGTTTTTAGAGTGAGCACTATGGAATTTAGCATGAGACAGACAGTTGGCATTTGTTATTAGAATGAGGCAGAGGCATAAATCTGGAGATTGGGACATTGTACAAGGTATGCATATCTGGGTGTATCTGGGTACCCTGGGTTAAGGGCCTGTCATAGGTTTAGCTCTCCTGCAAGCAAATTGTTTGATGTCAATCAGAGGGCAGGAGGTTAATTAGTGAGTTCCCCTGGAATCATCAGCTTACCTGGGTGGAGAGAAAAGCAGAGCTTCGTTGCAGTCTCAGTAGAGGTCTAAGGCAACCGCCCAGAGAGCCCTGAAGATGGAATGACCACCTCGTCCTCCACAAGCCCTGATTAAAGGCAGAGCTGACTTCTTCATCATGTGACCCAGGGACTTTCCTGTATCTTTTGCCTTATATTTCCACAAACATTTTCAACTAGCAAATTACACTGGTTACTCTTACTGACACCACTGTTTATGTATGAGGAAACAGCAGCGTAGGAAGTTAATTTGTCCAAAGGTCACACAGAAAGTGCTGAGCAGAACTGTTCATGGAACCCAGATCTCTGACTCCGCAACGCTTCCATTCCACCACGCTTGCTCTTAATATCTTTCTTAAAACTTTTAATTTGATATTGGAGTGTAGTTGATTAACGATGTTGTGGTAGTTTCAGGTGCACAGCAAAGTCTTGTCCTTACTGTCTTAAGAAAGGTTCTTGTACTGAGGTCCACCCCTGTCCTGATTTGTATTTCATTCTTGTTTTCTTCACGTGTTCCTTTTCTCCTTTTAGAGGGCTGGGGGTCAGGAGCTGTATTATACTAGACCTTTGCCCCATGACTTGGAGCAGAGCCCCTCGCATTTCCTGTTTATGTTCTGGGTAATAGCAGTAATTCCACTCAGTTGTCCAACCCAGAGAAACTTCTGAGTCATCATGAACCCCTTTTTCTACCTCACTCCACACACAGTCAAGGCCTCTTTCCTACTCATCTCTTGTCCTCACTATTACCACAACTTCTCATATTCGGCATTTGTAGAAACTTGTAACTGCCTTGAATGTCTCTAGATGCACCTCCCTTTGGTTCATTTTTTGTTTGTTTTGTTTTGTATTTTTGTGGTACGCGGGCCTTTCACTGTTGCGGCCTCTACCGTTGCAGAGCACAGGCTCCGGATGCGCAGGCTCAGCGGCCATGGCTCACGGGCCCAGCCGCTCCACGGCGTGTGGGATCTTCCTGGACTGGGGCACGAACCCGTGTCCCCTGCATCGGCAGGCGGACTCTCAACCACTGCGCCACCAGGGAAGCCCCCTTTGGTTCATTTTTGCACAGTCACCGGAACATCTTCCAAAAAAGACAGAGCTGGGTTGCATCTCTGTTTCTTAAAGTTCTTCAGGCTTTTTATCAGCTATGGGATAAAGTCCAAATGCCTTATCATGGCCCCCCGAACACTTCTTCATCCTGGATTGCTTGCTTGGTCTGCCTGGTACCCCTCACTCCCCCCAGTGGTAGGCTAAGCTCCAGTCTCTCCATTCATTAAGCACAAGAAACATATTTGGGGCTCTGATCTTTTGCTCTACCTATTCCTAGATTTAGAATATCCTCTCCCTTAGCTTGAAATTCTTTTCAACCTTTAAGACCCAAATGTGAATTTTTATGTGAAAGTTTCCCCATTTCCTCAACTTCCAATATACTTGTCATTAAACTACTGTGTACTTTATAGTTAGTTGGAGCTGTCTCTCTCTCTCTCTCTCTCCCTCTCTGGACTTGAATAGCCCTCACTGGTAGAGGCCAGGTCTCATTTAGCTTGGTAGGTCCAGAGACCAGGACTGGAATGTGTAAGTACTTACTAAATGCTTGTTAGGAGAATGGCTTAGTGGCAAATATAACCACATATGAGCATCCCTTCCATTTTCCTCTGGAAAGGCATCAGTGATCTGTTCTCATTCTTCTGCTGTAATGGCAAATACGAACATGCATTGAGAGGGATACCCCAGAAAACATCAAGAGACATTCCTCAGGCCTGTCACAGCTGTCTTTTCTGAATGAGGTGGCTCCACATATAATTAAAATGCCTTTTGTTGTTTCTTTGCACACATGAGAAATACAGGTCATTTCATTACATTAAGGCAGAAGAGACCATTCAGCTTATAAAAGCTGGGCAGTCATCTAAACATCTACTACTGTATCTTCCATTTTCCATCCAGCCAGGGAAAAACTTCATAATCCTTTGAGTTGGGTTCATGTTAGAATTCCATAAGTTTTTGTGCATTTGTGTGTGTGCGTATGCATGCTATATCTCAGTAAATTTCTGCTTTAGAAAATTCCAGGAGATTTCATTTAAAAATTATAATATTCAGGCGCTATCTGGGTGTTGTGGAGGTCCAGTGAAGGTGAAGACATAGACCTTGCCTCCCAAGAGGCCTCAACACCAAGACAAAGCCAGAAATGATAATAGGAACTCATAAATTGTGTTTCCTACGGAGTTTGGTCCTCCTATCCTAGCTTACAAAAGATGGCTCTCCTAAGACCGTCAAGGAAGTCGATCCATTTCCTCTGCCAAATAGAGTCCAGAGTTTGAAATGACAAGTCTTGAGTTCAAGTTTTGGACCAACTACTTAATATCTGTATAATCCAGAGCAATATGTATAACTGGGCTCTGCCTTACTTTACTCACTCTCAGCCTGTAATAATAAAAACTTCCTTCATAAGGCTGATGTAAGGTTTCAATGAGAAAATATGTAAAATTCACCTAGAATGGTGATCGGCTTATGGTAAGTGTGTTACAAGTTGTGTCCTTTACAGATACAGAGTTTTTGATAAGTTTGCAATATTTCGTGAAACTTAAAGTACTCTGCAAACACTGGTTATTATTGATACCTATTTGATGTAAAGGGACAAGGTTGACTCCTCAGGTATGCTTTAAATAAAACCAAGTGCATGAATAGGTCTTTATAGAGTTGGTACACAGTTTAATAGTTTAACAAGAGGGAGTGCAGAATAGATCCCTGGAAATCTTTTCCTTGTTTTTGCCCAGTTATAATGTTATGTCTGATAGCTCTGTTCATTTCAGAGCTATCGAGGATGACTGCCAATACTGAAGCATAAAGAGGGAGAAACTGCAAAATGTTACCTTAAAGCATTAGGAATTTAATTAGGTGTGATTTGGTGCTTTAAAATGGCACTCATTAGTTAGGGTCAATACATACACTAATAAGGAACTGAATCAAAGCAGGTAACTGTTTTATAGGGTAAGATATGAAATGCAGAATTCTAACCCTAAAATATAAGAGTAAAACAGGTCAGCTGATGTATTATAATAAGCAGGCATGTGGTTTTCGATTCTGTCATGTGTTATGGAGGATGCTTTCATTTTACCACACTTAATCTTCACAGCAGTCCTATGAGGTAGGTGTTAGTATCTCAATTTTGGAAGAGCATTAGGGAGATGAATTGCTTTTTTAAAATTCATGTAATTAGTGAGAGAGAAACTACAATGTAACCTCAGTTCCTCTGAATTTGGAGGGACTTAAATCAAGATTACAGTTAGTGATGCTCTATGTAGGAGAGGAAGTCCCTGCCTCATGCCTGTCCAGATTAACTCAGAACACAGCGAATCCTAGAGTCAAATCTAGGACCGTCAAGGAAATAGATCCATTTCTTCTGCCAAATAGAGTCCAGAGTTTGAAATGACAAGTCTTGAGTCACTTAACACAAAAGTGCTTTCACATCTAAACATTTCCCGGTAATTTCTTTTATGATGAATAATCAAATTTGGACTATGAAGCCCCATTTACATTTCTTCTCCTCACTTGATTCTCATCTGAAACTCTGAAGCAGCAGAGTATGTGTTGAGGGGGGAGAAGAGGGAAGTGGTGTGTACCTGTGTGTACACGTGTGTTCATGCGTGCACATATGTGTGTTTTGAGGGTGATGTTAGAGTTGTGTGTGTGTGTGTTTCATGGCATGAGGTTGAGATGGGGGGACAAGGAGTGGGCGAGAGAGGTTTGTGTTCGCATGAGTGGCAGAAATTTTGTTCCTGATGTGGGAACTCCAAGACATTGTCTGTGCCTCACCCACCCCCACTCTACCACCTGTTCAAAAAATCTTAATGACCCCCTCATCTGAGGAGTTGTAACTGAGAACCTTTAAGTCTGAGAAATTCTAGTGAACTTATAGGGCTTCTGAGAGGTAAAATGAGTAAACATGATGTCACTTTTTGATCCCTGCAACTGAGATGTAAGACTTGGGAAACTTAGCCGTAGAAAATCTGAAAGGAGGGGAACATTCCATTTAATAGTCAACAAAAGAATGCAGGGCTGGCATCTCCCAACCCAAGAAGCCTTTCTTCACTGAAAATTGTGATCTTTCAGAGTCAACAGATTTGCTAAGACCAGTTGTATTAGTTTTCTCTGCTGTGTAACAAATCACTGCAAATCTGTAGGCTTAAAACAACACCCATTTATTATCCATGGTTTCTGTGGGTCAGGGGTCCAGGCATCACTTAACCTGGTCCTCTGTGCAGCATCTCACAAGGCTTCAATGAAGGTGTTGTCTGGGCTATGTTCTCATCTGGATCTTGGGGTCCTCTTCTAAGCTCATACAGGTTACTGACAGATTTCCATTCCTTGTGGTAGTAGGAGTGATGTTCTCAGCTCCTATCCTAGACACCATCCATTTTCACAGGTAACTCACAACCTGGCTGTTTGCTTCTTCAAAGTCAGTAGGAGATGGTCTCTCCTGCTTTGAGTTTGTTCTTCTGGGAAGACCTGGTCCTTCTTTTAAAAAGCTCATGTGATATCCTGGTAGGGCTACCCAAGATAGTCTCCTCTTCGATTAACTCAAAGTCAGCTGATTAGAGACCTTAATTACATCTGCAAAATTCCATCTGCTTTACCACATTCTATTACTGTGAAGCGAACCATAGACTCTGCCCTCATTTGAAGGGAGGAAATTGCATATGAGTATAGATATCAGGGGATGGAGACCTTAGAATTCTGCCAGTGGACTCCAAAACAAGGTGTAAGTGTTCAAGCTGCACATGACCCATCAGGTGTAGGGGACAAATGTTAGGACCCCAATTTATAATTACTTTTTATTTCGTCCATTGTAATTTAAATTTTTGTGTGATTTATGATGAATACAACCTATTAGAAAAGTAGTAGGTGTATATAATTTATAACTATATCTTTTGCAAGGTATTTTTTTTCTGATGGAGAAAACAATGAAAAATTTTAGAGACTGCTGACTTAAATAGATGGCCTGACAAGCCCAGTGTGACATTGTTTTTGAGTTTTGAAAAGTGACAGGTCGAACCAGATATGTCTATGTTAAAGGCATCACAAATCATTAGTTGTTTCTTTTCTTGACTTTTAGTATGCCTTGTAAATTTGTGTTGCAAACCAGACATGATGTATTGGGCAACAGGTCTTCAGTGTGAAGTTCTGTGTTAATCTGGTGAGAAGCTGAGCTGTGTGTGATATTTGGTGTAGCCGCAAGTGTTAGAGACTTCCAGTTCCTAAAAAAAGTCCTTGTTTTGTCACCTTTGTTGTCTTTGGGCTTCCCTAAGAACCCCTCGTCTGATAGACTCTGATTCTTGCAGCTCTTTCAGCTGTAATTTGCAGTTCTTTTGCTGGAGCCCTGTTGTTATGGGGGTGAGGTGTGTGAAGTAGAGTGCTGTGTAATCTTATGATTAAAGATCAGTCTTGCAGACAGCCTGTTCCTCCAGGCTGTGACCTTAGCTTCCTTCTCCCCACACTTAGATGACACAGGAAGTCTAGAGGAGGCTGAAGGCAGAGAAATGACTTCCTCCAGGAGGGTTAAGCCTCTGGTAAAGTCTTTTTTTTTTAACATCTTTATTGGAGTATAATTGCTTTACAATGGTGTGTTAGTTTCTGCTTTATAACAAAGTGAATCAGTTATACACATACATATGTTCCCATATCTCTTCCCTCTTGTGTCTCCCTCCCTCCCTCCCTCCCTATCCCACCCCTCTAGGTGGTGGTAAATTCTTTTCCCTAGGAGAGGAGGCTTTTGTTACGGAGAAGTTTCTGAGCATACATCACAATGTTTACTCTTCACTCTGCCAGAGATTCTTCACAATGAGAATGAACCTAGGGTGTTTCCTAGAGATAAAACCCATAAAAATATGGGCCTCTCTAAGACTGTGGTCCCCAGGAATTTCTCACTATTGAAATAATCACAGTAGTGATTCATCAGAACTACCACTTAGATGTTCCTACCAGTTTATTGTCCTATGAGCTTCTGCTTCAGGTAAGGAGATCTTGTCTGTGACTCTAGATCCGCCTGTCTCTCCAGATTTTGGGGGTGGCAGTTTGCCCTATGACCTCAATCTCCTGATGGATCCAAGAAAAGTCATAGATTTTCAGTTTGTTCAGCTTTTTCTTGCTGTAAAGGATGGGAGTGATGGAGTGGAAACCATTAATTTTGTTTCTTTTCTTTTGTGTTTTTCTTATTGAATATGGAAACAAATCTGGAATCAAAGAGATCTAGGTTTGACTTCCATCCCCACCACTTATTTACTCTGTGAGGTTGAAAAGTAATGCCATTCTTAGGACTGTGTGAGGATTACATACAGATACATAGGTGAGCACGTGGCCTAGGATCTGGAACCGAATGCGTGCTCAGTGACTGCTGCAAGGGACCTCAAGGCTCATCAACTCCAAATCTCTACCTCATGTATTTTCCCAACTAAGAGGCTGTCTAGCCTCCGCTTGAAAAATCTTCCATGACATGGAATTCTCTAGCTTTCAGAGAACCTCTGGATAGTGCATGAGATAGTGCACAAGGACTAGGGTGCATCATAGTGCCGTGTGAGATCTGCAGACAGTGTTCCCAGGGCTGGAAGGGCGCATGCTGGGGAATAAGATGCTTTTCACTAGGCAGGTTGGGGGAGGTTTCATAATGAATTTAAGCTGCATTTTGGGAGAGGGAGAGATAATCTTCTAACCTTTCCTCATGAGGCTAAAGGCATTTTGGGAGAAGTACCAGAATGATAGAAAAGGACCTAGAAGTGAAACCAGAGTTGAGGAAGAGGGAGGAAGAGTCCTAACTGCTGAGGGAGGAATGACTATAGGATTATGTAAATTCTTGGTTCCCAATGAGAAGACCTAAGGAGAGGTTGTTCTGACATTCTTTCCCACCAGTTAGTGTGAAATTAGAAATATTTATTCTTGGTGTGGTCTCAAAATATTCTGTGTTGCTACCACACCCTTGTGGCAGATGCACTGTTAGTTGATTACTCAGTACCTGTGATCTCCTTTTTTTTTTTTTACCAGAAAGATGATTTTATTTATTTACAGAATTATTAAATAACCTTTTAGATTCTTTTTTCAAAGAAAATCAAAGGAAAAAAGTATTGAGGAAATATAAATGTGAATTGCACTATAACCAAGGAGGTAAGCTGATGAACTGTCTGTGATCTTCTTTCTTGCTAACAAAACTGTGGTTTTATATGGAATAGCGATTGTTCCAAGCCATCAGTGCATCGTAACTGTTCCAAGTCTAGCCAATCATGAAGATCCTGAATTCCCAGTGTTCCCAGTGACCCTTGCAGTTAGAGATTCCACGGGAAGCAGTCTGGCAGGAGGTGGAAGGGGAAGCTGACTTCAAGAAAGCTTCTGATTTCCAGATAAATAGTATACATGTTCCTGTCATCGTTCTTCTGCCACTTCTCTCTGCCTAGGAGGATCTGACGCTTGGACCAGCAGTAATCACCTTACAACTGTCTGCTTCCCAAATGCTTGTTAAGTGAGAAAATAAGACTCTAATTAAAGTCACTCTTACTAAGGTATTTTGCTTGTATCTAAGAGCATTTCTAACTAATATCTCATAATTCATATTTAAAATTTTCCTCCTTGCCTCATTCTGTACCATCTTCAATTTTTTTCCTGAAACGTTGCCCATTTAGACATTTGCCATGGGCCACTCTGACGTGGAGAGCAACAGCAGGAGAGAGTGTATCTGAAGACTCTCCTTTCTGCATGTTGGTGGGGATACACATGTTACCTTAGAGTAAAAACAGTAAGTTTCCTTCTGTGATGTGCTAAATGGTGTTTAATAGGAGGGGGGAGGAGGGCAAGCTACTGACACTCTATTGGGAAGCAGGACTTCAAAGACAACAACAGCTAAAGATTCCAGTGCTGAGTTCACAGCTAGGGTGGTACCGATTTCTAAGCCTTTCTAAAAAATCATGATATAAGACTTTTGAAAGAATCACGATAAGGCTCTGCAACTCAGAAATTAGCTGGAGCCGCCCTATTTCTTGCACTATAGATAAGATTGCACAATGCTGGCTACGTCACCCCTTGGATTCCTGAGGGGCAGAAGTTCTCCAGAAAGTCACTTCTGGCTTGGAATTCTTGCTGCTTCTGAAGTTGTTTACTTTAGAAATTCTGCTGCCTTCACGAAGGTGTTGCCTTTCCATTGACAAATAACTGTAGAAAGAAGCCTCTGTCCATGATTTTCAGAAATAAAACAGGAAGAAAAAAATAACAGAATTTATCCAAAGCATTTGAGTATCTGGCTTTAGTGGCAGATTGGGGAGCCTGAGGTGTTTACCTCTGCAACATATATGACATCAGATTAAGAGAAATATTTAATTTGGGGATAAGTATTAGGTGATGAGGGAAGCCTGGGATTTTGGAGGTCTTGTGGGAGCTGAGAACAATGGGATATAAAAAAGAGAGTTAATCTTGAGGATCTCTTAGGGGTGGTAGAAAAAAGAGTGCAGAATG